>NC_142674.1:12138118-12200618 GCF_964200805.1 Pocillopora damicornis | reverse complement strand
TCAACAAGTGGTAATCTTATTATGAGGTGGGGAATCCGCAGGTGTATATCAATGACCGTTAGCGATCGCCGATACTATTGAAATATTTTCATTGAAAACGATGTTAGTTTTGTGGGTAGCTGTGTTAGCATAATATGTAATGACAGTGATTGATGTCTGCCTGCCAATACCAAGGTCCTATAATGAAAGACGTTTGTGTGATCATCATTAGATATCATTGATGTCGGTTGGAGCCCATTGTCTGTTTGATTTACAAAACCTGTTATCTGATAATTTACTTTAACAGAGAGCATTAACGTAGCGAACAAAGCGCTAAGTTCAAAATAAATAAGTAACTGATTAGATTAATAAATGTCTTTGTTTGAATTATTTTTCCCTTTCATGGTATCCTGTCCGGATTTATAAGCGGGTGAGTGCATGTTCAGTTGATTACATGTTTGAAGAGTATGGTGTGTGTAGCCTGTGGTGTGTATACATGGTTAAGCTGTTTATTTACTCATTAAATGTGCAAACTTTCTTTTCATGTTCGCCTTACATCCTCATTCTAACTATTAACAGATTGTAAGTAGGCATGTTTTAACTGTTATTTATCAGTAGGCATAATAAAAATGGTTGATCAAACGAATAGTTCCCAATAGAAAAATGGAGGAAAGATAGAGTGTTTCTTTGTGGATCAGTATATCAGTGTGCATAGGCCAGCATAGAAACAAACTTTTAAGTATTACAAGGATTAAATTCCAACGTCTCAGGCCTCAGCCATCTTCTGGTGGAGCTTTAACAGCAAAAGTTAAGAATTCAAAGCTGACGATATTGAAATCCTAGTTTGTTTCTTTAAAATGCTTTTGCACAGCCATCTATTTGAGAAACAGAAAAAATTGGCATTTTCCCGGGTTAAATGAAAAATTCCTGCAGGATGTTGGGAGCACACGAATGAGGCGAGATCGGCAACGGCAAGGTATCAATCTTTTAAATTTGAAGGCTATAGTTTGAAGCCTCCTTGGACCTTAGGAACTCACGTTATCAACGAAAATAAGTATTTATTTTAGTATCCTTTATGGCAAGCTTCAGATTTATGAAACAAGGAAGCGATTTCACATATGACTCTTTTCCTACAACGTATCATTTTCAAAGGTTGCATGGCCTGGTCATCGTGGAATGGAGGCTGCAAAGAGTGCGGCCAGTACAGGCAAAGAGTCGGTAAGTGACAAGACGAAAATTTCAGTATTTGTAACTCAAAGGCGTGTTTGTAGGTTTTCATTATTGTTTTACAGCTTCAAGAGACTGCATGCACATTAATAAGCTTTTATTGAAATGGATGAATTCTTGGGTATTGATGGCATTGTAAATGTGGAGTTGAAAGCAATGGTGACATTTCTAAACTTATCACTAACACGGGGTGGAATTGATGCATTGTTTGTCAGTTTCTCTATTCCCTAGGTGGACAATTTGGCGGAAAGTTCAATACTTCTCCTAAATAAATGGTTTCTCTGTATTAAAAAAAAGGCTGACTTAGGCCCAATCATCATTACTTTAAAAAATTATATAAATAACCTTACTTCTAGAATTCAACTGTTCCAGAACTCAGGAATCACGGCCTTGTAAATGTAAGTGGTTTCATCCATGAGGATAAAGTAAAAGACTGAACTAATTTCCTGTTTTAGAAATTGAAAAATGTTCCTCAACTGTCCTTTCATTTAATACCTCACTCTTCAAAACAACACTTTTTTTGCCGGAGTTTTATTATTTCTGATTAGATGCTATATTTACATTTTCTCTCGCAAAACGAAGGAAATTTTGTTCAGTCGTAAAACGAAAAGACTACCATTGCACCTGCTGCACAGCAGGCGCGATTTTGGCGAGCGAATGCTTAGTATTCTTAGTATTTTCTTATCGCTGCCATTTTTTATTTTTACAACAGCAGGGAGTTGGGGATGAGAAGAAACTTTTACGAAGGGGGTGGGCGACGGTTAAAAGAAAGGATAATGGAGGGAATGGGGCAATAGTTATACATTAATCATTACTTGCCTTTTCAAAAATAAAGGTCCTCCTGAAATTAATTCTCGGCGAGAGAAGTCTGTCAAACTTAATTCAACCCTTCAAGTGGATTGTCTTGTGAGGGGTTTTCCTCAACCAGAGGTGAATTGGACAAGAGATGGAAAGCTACTTAATACCACGAACAAGCTCACCATTAAACAAGTGACTTATGGAGACGCTGGTCAATATACATGCAGCGCTAAGAACAGTGAAGGGAAACGTGAAGCAGCTTTTCAGGTTACAGTTACAGGTAAATGTTAATTTTACTTTTTCTCTTCCGGTTACTCTTTTCATTTTCTGTTCCTTTTTTTTTTTTTCTCTTATTTCACCTTTTTTTAATTTTGCTTCTTAATTCCATGGCCAGGTCCTCCTGAAATTAATCCTCAGCTCATCAATCAGTCGGTTACATACAATTCACCTCTTCAGTTCAATTGCTCTTTAAGCGGATTCCCCACACCTGAGGTACTCTGGACTAAGGATGGGATGAATCGCGGCAAAAAGAACACTCTCACGATTCCTCAAGCGAGGTTTGAAGACTCTGGCGAATACACATGTAGCGCTAAAAACCCCACTGGAAGCAAGAAATCAACCTTTTGGATTGAAGTGAAAGGAGGTACAGTTCTTATTCATATAAAGGAAAAAGAGTTATGGTTCATGATTTGAACAAATGTTCAATTTCGTTACTACAAAAATTCAAAAGTGAAGACGATTCTCATATTGCAAACCAGATCTTGATTAAGGATAAAAAAATATTTTAATGATGCTTTGATGGCATTTAAAAAACGAGTTTAGATTAACCGATAAATTAAACATAATGACAGAACTTAGAGAAAACGTAGATTCTGATTGGTCAAAACACTATCGACTATTATCACGGTAAAACCATAGAAAAACTTTAAAATTTTGCTGCCCTGCGAAATAAAGCCATACTAGACGATATCCCAGATTTTAAGTTATCGAAAGCCTTTGATTTAATGGAATAGAGGAGGACGCTTAGAATGCCGCGACAAAAACGAGAAAAATGTTATTTTCTTAACATTTATCAAGTTTTCTATTTATAAAATTTAGTTTAACTGACTGGTCGCGCCGTTTTAAGCTGTATATTTCGCTTTCGCTGCATCCTAACAGGAATATGCTCATTTTTTCACTGTATGAGCCAATGGAAAACCATTTTTGAAATGTTTTTCGAGGTTTCCACTTGAGATTCATGACTTCCTGCAGAGCTATAACGCCTACTTTGTTTTCTCATTTTAACGTTGGGTCTCATATTTATGCTGAAATTTTTATTTTAATTACTGAGAAGCGCCCAAATCATGTCACTCCAGGTTTTCTAAGCCCGAGAATAAAGGTGAGAACAGACTAGCACGGACTACCCATATGGCTTTTGTCGTCGCGTCGCACTATAGCCTTAAAATTATATTTTTTCTCTCACGAGCGTGATTTTCCCTTTCTGTACAAGATGATCAGAGGTTTTTTAAAGATTGCTTCCAGCAAGGGCTGAATCCAATGTTCCATCGATATTCGTTTAAATTTTTAACTGCCGAGTGGTACGTTGTAACCTTTTGGCTTTTGTGTATACGTAAGAGCCGATTGCCTAGCAGAAAAGTTGACCTTGACAGAGACATTTCTATGATGTTTTCTAGGTACCATCTTGCTTTGAAGCTTTGTTTGAATTTTAAAAGGTACTCTTGATACTTCTTTCGGAGAGCACATTTGTTCTAAGCAATCTGATTGCTTGACCTTCAATGAAACTATGTTTTACGCCTGGTGGGTGGCATGTGGCGAAGAGCGTTAATTGAAAGGTCTCGGTCGGCTTGTAATGGGTTTTGATGTCCAAGTTGGATTTTTTGCGAATCTCTCTCCTTTAAACACTGTGGTATCGAGGAAGGTGGTTTTGTTCTCTCATATTTCGGCCGTGAATTTGATTGCAGGGTGGAAATAGTTAGCTCGTTTAATAAACTATCTACTCCTTCCCTGTTTCAATCTCAAAGGGAAAAAACGCCATCAATGTAATGTTTCCATTCTCTTGGCCTGGTTTCGCATTGTTGGATTGATTTCGTTTCAATTTTCGCCATGGAAATATTGGCAAATGACATTGCCCATTTTCGTTTCGGCCAGGGAAGTTCTCCTCATTGAATTAAAACAAATTTTCTTTGAAAGATTAAGCCAAGCATTTCCCTGAGGTAATGCGTTGGGATCGGTGCGTTATGGTCGTTGAGCTTTTCGTATGCTTCACATAGAATATTCGTTCCTTCTTCTTGTGGTATATTTGTGTACAAGCTAGAAACGTTCATTGACACTAGAATAGTATCTTTGCCTACCTTTGTTTTTTCTATGAAATTGAGAAAAGCAGTGGCATCCTTCATATAGGATTGTTGCAATTGCGCTATAGTCTGGGGCAGTGTCTACACAAAAGATGATTTTTTTTCGATGGGGCCGTCGCATCCTGAGATTAAAGGTCTACCGACCAGTAAAGGCATGTTTATTATCGTGAGCTTATAGAATATTGGTATTCTAAGCGGATTAGGAGTTTGTGAAAGCCATTTGTTCGTCATGTCATCGATGTGTTTGCCCCGACGCATTCGGTCAATGATCTCACTAACCCTTTTCTGCGTGTTTTCACCATCGGCGCTCTGAAAGGTTGTAGTTGTAGTTGTATTCATGATGACTGTTGTACCTTTGTTTGCTTTTTTGAGGTTTAAAACAGAATTGTTTCTCAACTCTTTTAAAGCCATAACCTCATTGCGTGACAATTTATTTTTTGGCTTAGTTACAGTAATCTCTGCAAGTTGTGTTTTGACATTTTCTTAGTCGCTCTCATGGGTAATAGAAGGCTGAACCGGTGGTATCCAGTTGGATTTAATATGAAACGGATGTGCTTCTTTGTTTTATCCGTGAAAGATGTTTTGGAGGTGCACTCGTCTTGCAAATTGCAAATTATTCAAAATCTTGCAAGAGTTGTTGTCTAATTTTACATTCGTTTGTCACGGGTGTTGGGATGAATTTGAGAGATATTTTAGGAATGTTTCATTTGTCTCCTTTTCTTTGGCTCAAAGTCTATATTTTAAAGTGTGTCTACGCCCTTTGTGTCCTATGCTTTTTGTTCTGCTTCCGCTGTTAAAGCCAGATTTTTTAGAGTCAGAGAATATGTCATGTTACCGTTTCATTACTCGCACATAATTACACCACATTCAAAAGTTCCCGTATCAACGCGTGCTTGGGGTGTGAATAAATTAGTTCATCATGGCTGCGCATGTGCTTATTCTTCCTCAATCTAGAAAAGTATGCTGCTTAACATGGTGTCAGGACCGATTTTTACAGCGAGCCAGCTTCTCGTAGACACAACTGCACCATTGAATAGCTTCTTCGGCAACATCTCAAACCTTCACCAACATTTCACAATTGCACTATGCCGAAGCACGGAAAGTCTATCCTCGATGTACAAGCCGTGCGACCAGACCGTGACAATAACCGTTACTGGGAGACCAGATTTCATGATTAATGTTTACTCGAAGGTTACAGAAACCCCGCTAAAAGCAGAATCACCGAGATTGAGGACCATTACATCGTCGCTAAGAGACCCTTCGAGTTAGCAATTCCTTCAACTGAATGGGACACCTTGCACATCGAAATCACTTCTAAGATATCGAACGATGATGCTGGAAAACACTGAGTTTGGCTTCAAAAAATCAAAGAACATTACGCTGGTGCATGTAGTTTGATGTAAGACCGCTACCAAACCTCCATTTCAACGTAAGAAAACGTTATATGTACTGCCGTCAGGCGATGATCGTTTGGTGTAAACGCGCAAGAATTTATGAGGGGTAAGTTTCTCTTCGGTCTCAATGAATCCTTCAGTCGCTTCCGAAAAGATGTATTTTACAGAGATGGCCAACGGAAACCGGAGGATCCCCTTTTCACCCCGGCGTTCGTGGTGAGTCAAGTTATATCGTTTGAGGCGGCACAACGTACAAACAAGCTTTTGGCTAATTCCACCACAGAAGAACAAGCTCACTCTCCCACTTCCATGACAGCGCACGAATTGGTCAAAAAACCTCCGGGCAGATCAAGACCTGGAACGTTCCTTAACAGATATTGCTTTTTATGTGGCAGCATGCAGCAACACTACCGCGACATATGCCCAGCTTCAGGCCACACTTGCAGATGTTGTCACAAAACTGATCACTTTGCAGGCTTCTGTCAACAGGTTGCCAAAGAGAACGGAGCCTCTAGACCTGCCTCCCATACACCTACCCCACCGGGTCCCAGACGGGAATACATGAGATTGGTGGAACAAGAAGAGCACTCCTACACCCTTCCCGTGGAAGGCATACAGTATTATAACTGCTTCACCCCCTTAAGCGGGTATTCCCCTAACACTGGCGTCCCTACAACGGCCCCACCCTCTGACAAAGGCCATTTCGCCTGGCTTCTTTTGGAGGAACCAGTCTCAAACTGCAGAGTGCAAATTCTTTTCCAAATAAATTCCGCAGCCTCTTGCAACACTCTTCTATCCTGCTACTTTTCCAGCATATCCTGGGCCAAGATTCTACCATCCAAAACTGTGATTCCACCCTATGACAGTCCATCAACCAGATCCATTGGCCAACTTACCCCCCAAGCGAGTAAAGGTAAATTCACGAGTAACCTCACCTTCCTAGTCATTTTCACTGACCAACCAGCCTTACTCAGTACAGAGGCAAGCATAGCACTTGATGTGCTGACTATGCATGCGGACTTCATAAGGAAATGCTCCGTAAGTAACCCTCCCCAACCACTGCTGACTGAACCTGAAAGCCATCAGGAATCAGCAGCTGGGCCCCCTTTACCACCCCCAGATACGTCAATGCGAGTCTGGCCTACACTAAGGACTTGAACTCTGGAACTCATTTCCAAGAACTGAACCTCACTCTTTCAAGGTCTTGGCTTCCTCAGCCTACCCGTCGATCTCGACTTGGATCCAGATGTCAAACCCATTCATGCCCCCATTCAATGTGAACCCATTTCAAAGCTGGATGCAATCAAAGCGGCCCTGGATGCGTATGAAACCACTGGCCAGCTAGTAAGGGTATCTCAACCGAGAGCCAAAACCAACCCCAACCAAACCGGGAAAAATACGGAGCTGCTTAGACCCTTCTTAGACCCTCAATAAAGCCATTCGATGTCCAAAGAACAGCATCTCCACCTTGGAAGAATACATCCACTAGCTGCATGGAAGGAATAGATGTAAAGAGGCAAACCATCCCCTTGTCCTTAAGATCATCTCTGATTACCACAATGTTCACACCATGGGGTTGCTACAGATGGACTAGGCTACCATTAGTCATATCCTCTGCATCAAAAGAACGGCAGCGCCAAATTCATATGGTGCTTGATGGCCTCCTAAGCTTCGGTATTACTCACGGCATCTTAATCCCTGACTGCAGCGTAAATAACATGGAAGCCAGAATCGACCACGACCGTAGCCTTATCGCCGTGTTTGAGGGATTTGAACAACGTCATGTCAAGGTAAATGTCAACAAGATGAAATTCCTTAATTGCAAAGCCACTTTCATGAGCCATGTTACCACTACAGATGGCCTCCAGCCCAACCCTGTCACAGTTAAAGCTATGATCACCATGCCCACTCCAACCGAAAAACAAGCAGTGCGCCGATTCCTACGGGATATTAATTACCTGGCCAAATTCTGTTCCGAACTTAGCAGCGTCACCCAACTTCATTACAACCTCACCAAAGAGGACATGCTATTACTGTGGTCAACAAGGCACCAGGAAGCCTTTGATTCAGCAAAAGCCCTAGCCAGCTGTGCAGCCTGCCTGGCATACTTTGACGTAACTGCGCCACTGATCCTTCAAGTGGACGCCTCAGACTATGGCCAGGGAGCTACCCTCTTACAAACCATCAAACCACACAGTAGCAGCGCCCTTGACGAGTCTTCTCTACGACCCATTGTGTAGTGCAAAAGGCCTAATCACTACCGAAGAGTGCTATACCTGGCTATTGTTGAAGCCCTCGACACATTCGAGGAATTGCTTTTAGGAAAATCCAACAGGGTCTATACAGACCACCAACTCTTTCAGTCAATCTTCAAGAAGGACCTCGCCTTAGCACCTAAGTGTCTGCAAAAGATGTTGCTTTTCCTACAGCGTTACAATTTTACCATTGTGTATAGAAAAGGTTCTCTCTTGAATTTAGCAGACAATCTATCCAGAACCCATGTCAAGACGAAGCCGTCAACCCATCCATGTCGGACACCTTCCCAGTATTTCACGTTCATCTTGCTCGCTTGGACCCCAACCCACTGGCCCTCACCAATACCACTCTCGAGTTATGTTTTTGCTCTCAGAAGCGTGTCTCGATAAGTTCATGGCAAACCCTTCGGCATCGCGCCAAATACCAAATTAATGAGTTTACCGTAACCAAATGTTAACTTGAGCATTCGAAGTAATTATAGAGAAAGGTAGAAATAGAGACTGCACCACTGTCTTACATACTTTATTTGGGTAAATGATCCAAACATGTCGTCTATGGTTGTTTATCAAATGTTTTTGTTTAAAACTTTGTAAGTGGATGGTGGCTGGAGTGAGTGGAACTCCTGGAGTATCTGTACCAAGCCAGTTGCTGGTATACAAACCAGACAGAGAGAATGCGCCAATCCAGAACCAGCATATGGTGGGAAACACTGCGATGGTACTGGAGCACTGCTGAGAGAATGTAGCAACATGTCCAGTTGCCAAGAAGGTAACACACAAATTGCAGCTTTTCTGATTTCAGTGGATGAAAACTTCTTTGTTTAAACAAAAGAGAAAAAATACAGGAATAAAAGTTAGAATAAGAACAAATGAATGGAACTTCTGAGTTTTAACTTTAATCACATAATCATCCAGGCAAAATATGTGAAATGCTCAAATTATCAAAAGTCAGGAGTTCAATATAAGAAAATCATCATCAGAAATCCTTCATGAATGCACAAACTCTGTACCTGTACGGAATTCACCATGCTTTTCTTTAAAGAAACAAAACAAATCTCCACTATCATTTGTGCTACAATAGGTACTAAATTCTTGGCACAAGTTTTCGCTGATATTTGTGGTTGCTCTGTAAGAAGTCTGCACTATATGCACAATGGCGATTACGAATTTCTTTTGGTTGTCTGTGAGCAATACCTTTCTAGTCAAGCCAGTAAAGCTAACTATCATCTGCTGACAAGAAACATGTTTGACGATGCGAGGGCCTCAGTTTTGGCATTGACCAGCTGGAAAAGAAAATCATTTTAGCTAAACAGGAAATTCTTCCACCATAAACTGAAAAGAAATCTTTCAGCAATGCAAGGACTACTGTTACTAGGTAATTATATGGCGACATCATCGACACAAGAATTTACCTAAGCTTAATTAGTCCACGTTGTTTACTATTATCCTTATTTATCTATTGTTTTTTTTTTAATATTTGAAGAATTTCCCTTGCGATTTGAAACAGAGAAGAACCCATCTGTCGGTACAATGAAGATATTCTCAAACAGCAGTTGGCAAAAGCTTTGTACCAGTCAATGGGATAAAGCAGATGAAAATTCAACCTGCATGGCCATGGGCTACTTTGACAACGGCGTCTTTGCTAATTACACATGGTACGCAGAACGTGGCAATGCTTCAGAGATGTCCACCGACTACAACTGTACCATTCCGACCAGATGTCAAAACAACTTGGAAAAAAAACAACAAATTTGCAAAGGTAATAATGAATTGCACTCATTTAATATCCGCATGATCTCCAAAGATGGTAACTTGATAGATTTACTCACACTCCGGTGATTAAAACTTTCCCGAGATCAATGATTGCTCATCTTCGGGTATCTTTAGGTTCTAAAAAGGTATGTATCGCTTAAAATCTGGTGGGTTTGTTTACGCCCTGAGACGATTACAGTTGAATTGCTGCCGAAAGAAGAACCTAACTGCGCAGTTATGCATTTCGGTTTCATGAACTTCACAACCTCCAAACCCTTCACTAAGTTTCCTTAAAACTTTAACATCCCTCTAGTTTCCTTTTTTCTCTCTCTTTCGTGAAACTAAGGAATTTTACAATTTTCACCCTACTTATACTTAACTAAATGCCTTTTTCTTGATAATTGCATGAGAAATGCTTTAAAAATGACGTTCTAATTTAAAATGTAAATCACCCTATTGTGTTCGCCGAAAGTAAACGCTTTTAGGCTAAGAAGACACGTCTTGAATGTTCCAACATTTTTTTAAAAAAAATCTTGTTTCACAATTTAAAGCACAGTCACGAAGCAATGTAAAAGAGGTTCGTCGTAAAACATCGCTGCAAGGAAACTATGTAAATGTCGTGAACTACATCGGACAAAGAACGATACATCCAACGTACGAATACTGATTACTTTACACCTAGAATTTCCCTTAAAACTAAACACTTAGACTGGCATGAACTATTTATCCTTTCGTGATTTAAAGGCATTCTTGATTCTTGATAACCAGTATTTTCCATCTTAATGGATTAAAATTTTTGTAATTCCATAAGTTCCTGTTCGCTTGAATGGCGCAAATGTGGAGTATGGAGGAAGAGTGGAAGTGTTTTACAAGGGGAAATGGGCGAAGATATGTAGGAATAAATGGGACTTTAATGATGTCAAAGTTATTTGTCGTCAACTTGGCTTTGAAGAGGCTTTAGCGGAATTTATTGGGTCAGACATAAAGGCTGAGGGAATACCTTTTGCAATGTCCGATGTCTCTTGCGCTGGAGAGGAGTTTGAACTTGCATCATGCGATCGCATCGATGGAAAGTTAAACATTCCACCTCAATGTCAGGCGGATGACAAGGGTTCTCAAGCGTTGTGTCAACCAAGTAAGCAATTAAATTTTTAGGTCTGATTAGTTATTCTGATTTTCGTGATTGTCTTTCTTCTTCCCACTGACCTTCTAAAGTGGAGGGTTAGGGTTAAGGGTGACATGACTTGGTTTAAGGGTAACATGAGTCGACTTAAAATGACTGAGATGATTTTGATTTTATCAACCGAGTTGATAATATATATTTGCCCCCGTAAAGAGTTTCAAAGCTAAATTTCGAGCGTTAGCCCTTCTTCATGGCGGGTGTTATACTCCCCCACCGACGCGACGCCACAGTTTCTTTAAGAGCTTATCCTCCTTATAGATGATTCAACTTGGTCTTGAGGTGAAATGATGTTAGTTAGGGTGTACATGACTTTCATGAGGGTGATATGACTGCTCATAAGATCACCTGACTTCAGTTAAGGGTTACCTAATGGCTAACTTGATTTTGTTTGGAGTATTGTAACTAAGTTTAAAATACGACATTGTTAAAAACATTTCTCAATTTAAGCTTTAGCACAGGTAAATATATTCAACTTTTCTATCTCTTCTTGTAGTGTTAAGTACAAAAAATTTGATTTATTTTGATAAAATCATCTAAACTGAACTATTTTTTTTGCAGAAAACCAGAAAGTGTTGAAAAGAGATGAACTCTATTTTGATATTGGTAGCAGAGAAAAGCTTCATTGTTCTATACACAATAAGACCACTCATGCTAGGTGGGTCATTAATAGGCAAAAGCTTGAAATAACAAACTCTACTTCTGAAAGGATCAGGGCTGAAGACAATGGCGATCTGTTCATTGATGACGTGCAGCTATCTGATGGAGGAATATATGAATGCCAGAGATTGGAATATGTTCAATATTACATTGTCTACATTAATGGTATGAAAACGCATCTTTTTATCTTGTAGAAATAGGCTTAACATGCAGGACAATGCCATGTAAGACAAGTACACTTCTGAATTTTCAACAGTATAGCTATGATATTGGTGCTTTTCATTACTGCTTTCAACAGCAAGATTTACTCAAAAGACGTTGGACCAACAAACCTTTATTGCGTACACGTCTGGCATTATAAGCTGTAGTGCTGATGGAACACCGAGTCCACAGATTTCTTGGAGTAAGAAAGGAAGAAAGTCCTTAGACCCGAAACGATTCACTTAAGTATCCAACGGCAGCCTGCGTATTGGTTTTGTAAAGCCTGAAGACAATGGAACATTCACTTGTACCATGAAACAAAGTAAAGGACCACAGAGGGTCACAAGCAGAGATAAAAACATAGTAGTGACAGTTATAAGTGAGTGACCAATGAGATAATATATAGAAAGTCATAAAGTCAGTTCTTCAAATGTAATGAATTTAATTTACTCAGTTTCAAAACCTTTTCGCTGTTCATATCCGCAGCCATGCGAGGCGACATTTTATCGTGAATATGTTTGTTGATTACGGTTGTTTTAGAGTAGGGTGTCCTGTTAAAAGAAATTATACTTAAGTTATTTATCAACAATGTAGTATCATCGTCAGAACTCAGAGTAAGTGCCCTTTGATGAAGCTTATAGTTTCTTTTCAAGCTGGTAATGTGCTTAAAACGACTTCAGTTGGTCATGGTGACGAATTCAATTTCTGAATGCATTATAATCGTTTATCTCGCCATTAAGTTACTTTGGATGTGGATTGTGACTTTTTGACTGCATATTGTGTCTTTTTCGTGTTATAAGGTCGGTAGATATGCATGACCTTATGAACACTCTGTTTGACTGTGATTGGCTAGAATCCCACACAGGCCTCGATTGCCACACTTTGACTAAATGTTCTTTCTGAGTCCACTGTCGCAAAGTTATTATGTTTTTTGTTTCTTGTGGTCCGCATCCATGTTTCCGGGATGTCTACCCCAATGTTCAATTTATGTTGTAACATGCGAAATCTTACGTGGATGGCCTCTTTTACCCTGCGTGTATAATAATAGGATCACAATCAATGTACTCTACTTCAGTCCAGAAATGGTGGTTTCCAGGTGTCTTCTGAAACTGCAGAGGCCTTTGTCTAAGCATGTCGTTTCTCGATCTGCCATATCACTCGTTTAACCATTACTTGCATGGGACTGCATGTTCCGCTGATGTAAACTTCGCATTACTCACGGGGAATCTTTTAGACCTCGGACTCTTGTTTTAAAGATGCAGGCCCATGGATGGCGAGTGACTTGTTACTATTTATAACATCAGTGAAGTGAATGGAATGCTTTCGGTTCTTCAAATGCTGTAGCAAACTATCAGCGTTTTCGCGAACCACGATTATAGGGTGATAAGGTTATCGAATGCTCCTAAAACTCTATAGCAATAACAGGGTAGACCATACTCTCCATGGCTGCGCCTTCTGTCTTTCGTAAACTGGTCCGAGATAATAGGAGTATGTAGACCTCAATACGAAGCGCAAGTGTCATTATCAAATGTTCATTATGTTAAGTTATGGCGTTTAATGTGTTCTGTGTAAATGATATTGGAATACCTCCGATTTTCCAAGGACATGTTATTTATTTACCTCCTAGTTCGACCAAAAGTGGATATTTCTGGAGCAAGCAATCTCATCATAGAAGGAAACAGTGTGAACTTGACGTGCAAAGTTGTGGAGGGTCGGCCTGAACCTCAGATCACATGGCTCAAGAATAATACATTGCAAGGACAGAGTTTGTCTCTCTTCTTTTCTGAGATAACAAAGGAGGACGAAGGACGGTACACTTGTAAGGCAGAGAATGCAGCAGGCTTTGACACCAAAGACATTGACATTTCTGTAAAAGGTGTGTTCGTCAAGTGTACAGTAATTCTTTACACAACTTGATTAGTTATTTATTGCGAAGAACTGGAAAGTCCTTACACTTGTTCTTTTGTTCCTGCTCTAAAAATATTATGGTTTCATGGCTAAGCTAGTAATATAGCCTGACTAACATGGTTTTTGGAAGAATTTGTTTGATACGATCCAAAAATAGTTCATCGTTTTCTTCTTTTTAAATTGCTAGTTGTTAATTTGTTTAAATTTATTGTTTTTCTTTTTGTGGGTGGGGAGGGGGGGAAGAGGGGGGAGAGGGGGGGAGAGGAGGGGGGCGTTGGGTGACTTCTAATTTTGCAATTTGTATTTATTTGCTTACTTTGCAGTTCCACCCCGTGTTAGTGATGAGTTTAGAAATCTCACCATTGCATTGAACTCCACATTTGAAAAAGAGTGTTATTTGAGAGGTGACCCACAAGTATATGTCAACTGGACCAAGGATGGAGTGCTACTTAATAAAAACAACACCTTAGTTATTGGACAAGTGACGTTTGAAGATAAAGGCTATTATGAATGTACTGCTGAAAATGATTATGGAAAAGCAAACTCTTCCTTCTGGATCGATGTCACTGGTAAACTCTATATTGTAGTTTATGTCATTTATCAAACTTGTAACTTAACAAAGCGTTTGTTTTTAAGCTTAAGCCAAATTTAAATAGACCTATTTTTTTCTTTCGCTTTTCATCCTTTTCCTTTAAAAATATCGATGAACAAGGAACTAAGGAGTCATGATCTTATGATACATTTTCATTAGTGTTAAAGGTAGTTCATCAACTAGGCTTTGAGTGAATCATTACCTAAATATTAAGGATTGAAGTTGGAAAGAGATTTTAAATGAACATTCATATAACTTGCTTCAAATTACCAACATTAGTACCCTTTTCTTCTAGAAAAGGGTACCTGATCACGTACAGTTGATTCTGACTTACACACACCCAGATTGTTATTGAAGGTGAATCCGTGACCAAAGAAATAATTTAAAACACCTTCTGCTATTAAGGAATTGCAAATTCTGGGGTCCACTTTAACATTTTTATCCGTGAACTCATATTAAAACGGACAATTTGGAAACGTCAAATGACAGATTTCCTTTTTTTTTTTTTTTCGATTTCAGAATACAAATGTTTTACATTGTTTTGATCATCATAGCCTAATAACTTTTCCAATTCAATATATACTGCTAAAAAAAGGAAACTGATTGTCATTGAACATATGTTTTTTTTAACGTCACACTCAACAACTATCAAGAAAAGGATTAATTTTATTGGGACAACTAGGACAACTTCAGGGCAAACGATATATTTTTATGCTGAAAGCGACGAAAACCTTCGAAAAAAATTGACGTTGGTCAAAAATAGACTTGAACATCGCGTTTTTTGTTTTGATTTTTTGTCGTTGTTGTTGTTTCGTCGTTTTATCAAGGATTGGATAAATGGAGTTAAACTGGACTACACAAACCTTATTAACTTTGGATTTTTTTAAATTGAAGTATCTCCACAGATTATAGAGCCTCCGATAAACCAGTCTGTTACCGAAGGAAACTCTGTGAACTTTAGTTGTCGAGCCTCAGGTGTGCCAACACCAACATTAGTCTGGGTTTTTAATAATGCTGACCTGTCATCTGGTATCAATCAATACAGTTACGAAGGAGAATCATTCCTGAAACTTTTAAGCGTTAAAAAAGGGATGGAAGGGACTTACAAGTGTGAAGCGAAAAATAAAGCAAATACAACTAGTTCCTCTGCAACTCTGCGTGTTTACGGTAAGTTTAATGTTAATGACGATAATGATGATGATGACGCTGACCGTGAAGACGACGCCGACGATAACCATGGCGATGACGATGACATGACGCTGACACTGAAATGATGCTGACGAGGAAAGTGACGAACGTGGACCATGATTTTAATCAATTGCTTTTTTCTTAACGTAGGAAAAGCCTTAGCTCAAATTGTTCCAGGTCATTATCCGGCACTCACAGCAGGAGACAACCTCACATTGACCTGCCACGTCAACGAAGAAACAATAAATGTAACTTGGAAAAAAGATGGAGACTCAGTACCCGAAAGGGCAAAGATTGATACACGATTCGATGACGAAAAGAGTACATTTGCTATAACTGGAGTTGTGAAGGAGGACAGTGGTGTGTATTCTTGTGAGGCACGTAACAAGCTCGGTTTTGTTGCCCGTTCCTTTGTAAAAATAAACGTCAAAGGTAAGCTGGTGTTACCGTTGTGTCTTAAAAAAAAACATACAACTTTACCGATTAAAAAATACATTTCCAAATAGATTAAAACTATTTTTTAATTAAATACGAAACAAATATGGGTCACCTGACCCATTACATGAAATTTCCTTGCATCGCTCTATGAAATTCAGGTCTTTCGTTTTTAAGAGCAGGTGTCAATCACAGGTTAAATAATGTGCCAAGCTATTCCAAAGCTATTTCGAAGAACTTGAAGTTTATTAGTACTTTTACTACCGTCGAGATTTGTCTAATGGTCATTTATCTATCTTACACAATTAGCAAAGCAAGTGCAAAGTTTCAACACTTTGTGGTATTACATTGGTGGATCAGTGGCGGCAGCGATTGTCATTTCGCTTGCCTGGTATTTCTGCAAGCGTCGAAGGACAGGTGACGTCCATTTTTCTTTGTTATTTCAGATTTCTTTGTCTGAAAGTAAAAGAAGGAAATATTTAAACTTATTTTGCATGTCTACTGGGGGGAAGGGGAATGATGGGACACTAAGCTAAGAGTCTTAGAGTAGAAATATTTTTATAAGAATTACTCGCGTGCGGCCAAAAAAATGCTAATTGTAGATTTTTTTCACGTCTGTATATGGTATCATCATTATAATTTCCATTACTGTTAACGGTGTTTGATAATAATTCTAAATTCAGCACATAGCACGTCCCTCCTAATTTATGCAAATTTAATATTAGTGCCATTACAGAAAAATTCTTTAAGAATATTCGATTTGATAAATTAATACAAACTTTTATCTTCTTTATCTCCTTCATTTCGTTATTTGGAATTGCAGCTATGGCTCTGTAAGTCAACTATTTCACCTTTTATTCATCAAATTCATCAAAAAAAAAAACACCCGGCATTACCTTCCTCATGGGTCACCACCTTGCATGATGACGATGACAAAAATCATATCGCAGTGACTTTACATTTATCGTGTTTATGATGCATTATTAACATTCATCAAGCGCTGTTAGAATCGGCTTCATTAGCTCGTTTGTTTAATTTTTTTTTATTTCAATAGTATCTTCTACCTATTCTCGGTTTGATTAATTTATAGATTTATGCGTTGAAATGCACGTAAAATTTTCTGATTTTAAAACCAACTGTTTCTTGTTTAATTTTAACAAACGACGAAGCTATTGTTGAACTTCATGCGATCGACAAAGTGTATTCAAATAACAATAATTACTGATATGTTTTGTAATAATTTATGCTTCTGGTTTAGTAAAAACATTGATTTCCCACTATCGGCAAGAGAGATTATCTCCCCAATCAATTTTTTTCCTTCTGATCTCTCTTTTCTTTTTATCACTTTTCTTTGTTTTGAACCTGAAAGTATACAAATTATACAATGTTAATTTCCAATATTTAGTCCTGACCAAGAGGAGGCAATTCAGATGGAGCCATTGAATGCAGAGGTAGATGAGTGGGAGGTTGCGGTGAACCGTGTCCTGCTTCAAGACGTCATTGGACGAGGGGCGTTTGGAGCCGTGTGGAGAGCTCTCCTGAGTTCACCAAATGGACAACCTGGAAATCGAACAGTAGCCGCTAAATGTTTCACGCGTAAGTCTCCTTCGATTTGTTCTTGATTTGTTCTTGTTCTCAACATATGTTGATCTCAGGGGTGATTATAGAAATGTTTTATTTGGAAAGAGGCAGGGGGGGGAGGGGCAAAGGTGGTCCAAAATTACTTCTTGACCAACGCACACTTTCCTCTTCTTCACTCAAGGTTACGCGCAGGAAAAAAGAAACAAAAGGCGGGGGTGGGGGGAGGGAGGACAAACAAACATACAAGATAATCAACCAGTTTGGCAATAAAAGTGATCCTGGCATTGCAGTAATGCTGCAATAGTTCTTGTTTCCATCAAGAAATATAAAAGGTCACAGGTATGGCATAGGTCACTAGGGGGTGGGGGGGTGAGTTGGGCAATCTGCTAGCTTGGGGGGGTGAGTTGGGCAATCTGCTAGCTTGGGGGAGAGGTGAGTTGGGCAATCTGCTATCTTCGAAAATTATCATTCAAATGGTAATAAGAAAAAGTAAGGTTTGTAGCTCAACCGGATTCTTTCTGGCTTGAACTTGCATAGAACAAATGTATTAATCAGAACGTGTCTCCATTAATGTATACTTTTGTTTTAGCCACTGCTGGAGAGGATGGAAGGAAATGTTTGATGACAGAAATTGAGCTGGGTAAACTTATCGGTGAAAACGTTCCGCCAAACATTGTAAAGTTCATGGGCTGCGTTACGACACAAAGTAAGTACTAAGCGTACAACATCTTTTCTAGGTATATTTTATTAACGATACTTCAAATGCTGAATGAACTCTCTTGGGACCTCTTAACATGAGTTCCGTAACTGGTATGTTAATGGAGCCAAGTTTGTCTTTTTTCGGTTTGGCAACCAGACTGTTTTTCTTCGAAAGCATGTATCCAACGAGAGTTCATTAAGGTCTCGGTCGGATAGCTTGAAATCTCGTGAACGGAGCTAACCAGCTTAATTTCTCCCTTTAACTTGTAGCAAATATTTGAAAGTAAATTCTGATGAAAGTAGATCCTAAAAGAATGAGTCCTTCGTGTAAGCTAAACTGCTTTATGACGAGAGCTATCAGGAATTTTATCTTTGATATACGGTAAGGAGCCTTGACATAGGATTTATTTGCTTTTTCTCTTTTTTAATGTCACTTAAGTTCATCCCATACTCATCATGGAGTACTTGCCATGTGGTGACCTACTTGGTTACCTGAGAAAATGCCGAGGAGTGAGGGATCGGTATTATCTTGGTGAGGGAAGAGCTCAGAATTTGACCAACTACGATCTTGTGCTGTTTGCCAAACAAATAGCCGCCGGTATGGTGTTCCTTGGAACGCGAGGTGTAAGTGGAATACTTGTCACGTGTCAATTCTAACTCAGAAAGAATCTTTCAGAGATTTAAACTTTTCATTTTTCAACAGCTCAGATTTTGGCCAACATTTTTGAGTGCTTTTACATTAGAGAAATCTCTAAGTTTTTTTTAACCATAATACTTTTTGTTGACATTAGCAGGTCACTGCAGATGTCAACAAAATGAGCCAAGAGACGAGAGTAAGGTTCATAATAATTCGGTTGCCGAGCCTCAAAAAATCCTAGCTCTTATTACCTGGAATGGTATAGAATTAGGCTAAAAAAAGAAAAGACAAACTCATGCAGCTGTCAAAGATCGAGTATGCGCTGATGGTTCATTTGGGCTAGTGGCGCGTCGTATAAATAATCTGCACTACATATAAATACATATATAAATATATATATGTATATAAAACCTTATTGCGACACTTAAAAACAAAACAAAACAAAGGGAAAAATGGAACTCCCTAAAAATCTGTAGAAGAAAACAGAGGTAAAGAGAAAACCATCTCGTCTTTTTCTTTCTTGGAACACAACGGGTCCTCCGTTGGCTTACCATTTCTAAATTTTATTTTATTATGATTATCAGCATAGTTATTACTATTATCGTTATCATTGTTATCATTATCGTTAATTTCGCTGTTGTAAAAAAGTCAATTTTTTTTTTGATAAAGAAAGAAGAAATCTTAGTTTTGTCAGCATTAAATCATTATGTAAAGCTGCCTTAGTTTCAGCCCCTTTATTGTTCGAACATACCCAGACGTTTAATTCACAGCTGTATTATATAAACCTACCGTTTCTTAACTCTTATATTCCGGCTCCTAATCTTCTGATAGATCATCCATCGTGACCTGGCGGCTCGAAACATTCTCCTCGATAACAACTATGTTTGCAAAGTGACGGACTTTGGTATGGCATATCAAAGTTTCAAGTACGGCCATGGAAATGCCAAAAAGGTAGAAAAAACTTTTTTGGTTGCTTTAGTGCGGTGTTTTCTGGAAAAAAGTTGGAAGCGTCAACATATTCTCTGCATAAAGTAAATGTACCTCGACTACCAACAGGGTTTCATAGCTCACTTTTACTTACAAGAAAAAAGCAAAACAAAGCAGAGTTAGAAATTAACAGAATAAGTACTCTGGCCTGGGTATCAGGATATGTCAATTTCACTAGCGTTTTTTGTAGAAAGCCCTGTGAAAGGAGTTACGTTTTCTGTTTTCCGTGACAACTTTACGAAGGCTAACATTGGATTGACTTATAAGGGAATGACAAATGTAGCTTTCTTTTCACATTTTAACATGTTTACGTTATGTAGCTTCATATTTTTTTAAAGATGGCTTTGAAAAAAAGGGACATAAGTTTTGTAAGGCAAACGTTTATTGGTTGTTTTCCAGGGATGTTTGCCAATCAAATGGACTGCACCAGAGATTCTGCTGGGAGAACTTGCTGGACTTTCCACCTTGAGTGATGTGTATGTATAGATATGCATATTAATCCACCAACCTAACGAACTGATTACCTTTAGATTTTTCTTTATTATTTCACGTCTAAAATTCACTCAGCGATTAACTATAGAATATTTCTGATATGCTCTCGTCAGGTGGTCCTATGGAATCGTCCTGTATGAGATAGTTACCCTTGGTAAGCCAAGCTATGTTCAATCAATACATTTAACGCTTAGAACAGCAATGTCCAAGCGCTATATAGAAGTAATGCTATTTTTAAACGGCTAAAGATATATGAAAGTCATATGTTTGAACTGCGGATAAATACGTGAATGAAAGTGATCTTCGCAGTAATGAACACTACTTAAGCAGTAGTGAAAATAAAGCCTGAAAAAAAAATTCGGACCTCTACGGGATTTGAACCCATGACCTCTTGTCGTGTCACACTTGACCATGATCATGGTTTCCGATCACATTGTGTAACCTTGAGACAGTGTCACCGAGAACTGTCGGTTACTTTAGGGTTGATATATTTGGAAATGCGACATGCACTTGTCCTTGTGCATTGACAGGAGGAATTCCGTACGACGGATGGTCAGAAGGCATGGTGGTTGCAGAGGTCACAAAGGGATATCAGATGCCAAAGCCCGATCATGTTGATAACAAACTGTGAGTTGCACTTTTTTAGCATAATACTAACGTGTTCCTAAAATAACCTAAGATCCAAGACGACACATTTATCGTTCTCATTGCCGAAATCTTTGCAATAAAGCAATTAGACTACAATCATATCAGTAACTTTCCGTTATGTGAATGTGAACCAGGAGCATACCGCATTCAACTGAGATACGGCTTGGACAATTATGACATCAAAATGTATTTGAAAATAATCAGAGCGAGTGAAGGAGTGCGATATGTTCGACGTCTCACAACAAACTTGAACCATTGCCTACACTATTTTCAATAAAAGGACAAACCTGAATTATTGCCTACACTATTTTCAATAAAAGGACAAACCTGAACTATTGCCTACACTATTTTCAATAAAAGGACAAACCTGAATTATTGCCTACACTATTTTCAATAAAAGGACAAACCTGAATTATTGCCTACACTATTTTCAATAAAAGGACAAACCTGAACTATTGCCTACACTATTTTCAATAAAAGGACAAACCTGAATTATTGCCTACACTATTTTCAATAAAAGGGCAAACCTGAATTATTGCCTACACTATTTTCAATAAAAGGACAAACCTGAACTATTGCCTACACTATTTTCAATAAAAGGACAAACCTGAATTATTGCCTACACTATTTTCAATAAAAGGACAAACCTGAACTATTGCCTACACTACTTTCAATAAAAGGACAAACCTGAACTATTGCCTACACTATTTTCAATAAAAGGACAAACCTGAATTATTGCCTACACTATTTTCAATAAAAGGACAAACCTGAACTATTGCCTACACTATTTTCAATAAAAAAGGTTCCTGTAGGAGGACCTTTTTGGTATTCTTTGCACAATCCATAAAAAGGTAGTTAAGAGTAGACCATCATTGTTAAATTTCAGGTATGATATCATGAAAAGGTGCTGGAATCGTAACCCTGACTTCCGTCCTCCTTTTGAAAACCTGCGACAAAGAATGGACACATACATTCGTGAAGAGGTTCGTTACTAGAATTGACAACTTCCCAATATTTTATGCATTTTAAAGACTCGAAAACTTTCCAAACTTCTTACCTTGCCCCCATGTGTTAGGAACAATACTTGGTAGCTTTGGCTTTATTTCCATTCGCTCCATAAAAGCTTCGGCTGAAACCATTCATAATTCTGGTAAGAGACATTTTCCAGCCCGTCTGGCCATTTACAAGCATTTCCACTCGTTGGCTGCCTCTGATATTTACGGCGGTTGTGATCGTCCCCAGGGCATAAATCTGCTCAGTTCTACCCACCTACTTGCAACTTCTCTATTTTCAGGGAGGAAATAAGAAACGCACTTAGTATATCCGCGACTTTAGCCCAAAGAGATTCTCAGTATGCCGGGGAAGTGATCGCACTTTTCAGCTTGACTTTACTGTGTTGTAACGCTCTGCGGCTAATGTGTAACCCTCGTTTGTTACTTTCTTTTAAGACATATTTGGAACTTCTTGACATGGGCGCTTATGACAAGGCAAAATACTCCAGGGTTGAAGATCTCGGAGATGAAGATGCAGGACCAAGTGAGGAAGTTGCAAAGAAGACCTCAGCTAAGAGATTGGGAAAATGGGCCAGTGACCGTCGTTAGGGTACATAATCGTCACTTCTCGGTGCTAAACTAAGTGTAGGTTTGTGTTGGTTAAATTTCTCTCCCTATAATTATTAGAAGAACATGTGAAAGCTTTGTCCTTGATTGACAAAATGATAATAATAAAAGTACAAGAAACTAATTAATTAATTCTTAAAGAATGCCTATAATAAATAGTTTAATCGGTGTAAGAATAAGGAATATTGGATAGATATGAAATAAACTTCCGTAATAGATTAAATCAGAAGAGAAAGAAAGAAACAAGCAAAAAACAACCTACTTGAAAAACGGCTCGTTTATGCCGATAGATGTACTTGGCGAGCTTTTCATTGTTTTATTGTGAAACCATTTACTAAATTTGTTTGTGGCAGACCTAGTAAGAGATCTCCTAACGGCGATATGAAATTTGGTAAAATTTTGTAGTTTGGTAATGAATTAGTCGTGTGGTATTAACTAGCACTTATCACTTAACGAAGTATCTTCTTTAAATTACTTATTTCATCACTTCTAGTGATTTGTTTAACTTTCAAGTTATCTTTCTTTGAAAACAAGCGAGAGCATTGTTATTGACATTTACCGTTTTGCTGCTAGTTTCAAATGCTTTTGTCATAAACGGAGAGAACCGTCTTAATAGAGTGTGTTAATTCAAATTAAGTGCTTTGGATTCGTATGAGAAAGAAAACGCCATGTAAAGGGTTCATACTGTTTTGCTATGGTAAATGGAGTGCTTGTTTAAAAACCGGGCGAAATGAGAGCACGGATAAGCGTTTAATTTTGTACGCTATCCAAACACAACAAGTTGTATTTAACATAATGTAAAACACTCTATTTAATATCTGCAATAAAAAGATTAGAGGCTTATCTTCTGACTTTTTATTGATTACCAAGTCAGTTGAGATTGAAACCATTCCGTATCCTCATTAAGCTTTTGGATGACGTCATCAGTCTTAAGCGCTGGTCGCATCTATGAAATGGCATCTTCATGTATATCACCAAATGAGATATCCACACTCTCAACTTTTCACACATACGGACGAAGCTATGGCTGGCCGCGTCTTTGACGCATGCTTTATCGGTCTGTTTAGAACTGTGTGCTTGTCAAGGGGAACCTTCGAGTTTGTCATCATGATAACAAAGGAGTCAGTTAGGATTTGTCGATGTTTCGCTGTTATAAAATACACTGGGGGCAATATTTTTTAACTGATTCGATCATTTCAAGATGCAACAGAAGGATAAGTTTTAAGTGCCCCTGTTATCAATGTTCTGATCCACTGTACTGCTGAATTGCTGAAGTGTTTCAATCCAGATTGACTGACCATGGCATATATCTCCCCGATTTATCTCTCCTCTGATATAATACTATGCCGGCTAAAGACAATCGAAACTTTTTTTATTATTTCTTGTTATAGTTTATTTTCTATCCCCTCATTACGAAAAAAACTGTAATAAAACTCTTCAGCACTGGCTGTAGAAGACGGTTTCTTCAAGGGGATTAAGAGAACAGTCCGGGGGGTGGGGAGGGAAGGGAAAAATTGGCGTGGTCTGGAACCTGGGGACGACGTTCTCTCAACTTGCGATAAAACGCATGCTAACCAGCGGTATCTTCAAGCAGCTGGGGACCTTTGTTGTTATTTCCTGATGAGAAAATTTTCGAACATAGAGAATCTTTTCTTCTTCAGAGGAAGTGTGAAGTTGAAATCAGTTGAGACTCTTTTTGTTATTTAAAGCCCTCTACGGGCAAACGTCGTTGTAATTAAGTGATCATGCTTTAGCCATGTTAGCAGCCGAAGGGACGAGATGTAAACGTGGAATGCGAACTCTTGCATCTACGGGATTATAATTGAATCAATATCAATAAATGTTTCTTTTCAAGCTAGAGTTGCAAATTCGATTCTTGGGTTGATACACGCGCATGCGATAAACACCAAACCAAATAGGATCTTTTCTTTCTTTATTCCTTTTCCTATTCCTTGGGGCGTTATTATATCAAAGCGGTCAACTGAAATTATTACGTAAAGAAATCACCTAAGTATTGTGGTCATAGCTTAAGAATAATCTCGATTTTGGAAACCAGCACGTGGCAGTTAAAGGAACCAAAAGAAAGGTAAAAACGAGCGATAAATTTCGCTTTGAGTAACGACTACGAGCTAGATAACATAATCACAAAACAAGTTATTGTTTACCAACGTTCGCGGGTCTTGATTACTTTATCGAGGATTACAGTCTAACTTGTCTTCTATTCAAAAACGATCTTGATAACACGGGGTCTTATCTTGAACTGAAACGCTAACTATAATTTTCTGTCTAAAAAGAACTAATCATGGATCGTCAACCTAACCAGAAAATATTTCGCAGCTTTCCTCGGAAGCGGTAACACTTAGCTTCAACGGAAGCAGTTACAAATCTTAGTTTTCCCTTTTAGGAACGAATTTCACCACGTCAAACTGGGTTTTCAATAGCACAAGGGAAGCTAAAGCATTGCGTTTTATTTGTCAATTTGATTCTTTTTTAATTATTTTTATTGCCCAGGTGATTTTCATCATCTATTTCTCTCGTTATGCGATAAATCCGCCGAAACCATCTTTCAAAATAGCTTAGATGACGAAAAAAAGGTTGACACAAAATTTGCGCTTCCATCATTCGATAATTTGGGTGGCAAATGCCTTCCCTAGGAGTAAGATTTCTTAGCTAAGTTTTTATTTTCCATTATCATTTCTCTAACTGAGCTCGAATCTCAGATTTTTCCCCTCATGATCGAAATAACCGATTGACACAATTTTAGTTCTGAAAAGAAGTGCAGCACATTTTTCACCAATAAAAAACAACAAAAACAAAACAAGACAAAAACAAACAACAACAAAAAAGAAAATGAAAGAGGCTGTTAAGCAAGCCGGCTGAACTGCGCCGTTTTGTGCTGAACATCTAGATTTTTGTAATTTTGACAAATTCACTTTTTTCCTGGCAGACCCAATATTCAAAGAACACAACGTTGCGTGAAATAAAGACTCAGCTTTTTTAGAGCTGAGCTTATCCCGTCAACAAAGTATTCAGATATTTTATGCTGACTTCTTCAAACAGTAGAGACTAGGAAGCTACAGATCCAAAAATGTTGACGTCCTCGTAGGCTGATAACAGTAGGAAAGCCACCTTCACAAATGGCGCCTGAAAGTGTCCTAAAAATAGCTAAAGCTACCATTGTTGCTGCTGCAATACTTGTGAAAAACGCACAGCACAAACAGCTTTGACATTTTCCATCAATTAAGTGCATATCCCCTTGTGACAGAAGTGATGCACTCTTCATTGATGGAGAAAGCCTGGGTTTAACGGATGTTTTTCCGATAATTATTATTGCATGCTGTCACTATCTATGTCGCCTTTCGGTGTACGCGCGCGTTGCAGACCTATTTCCTCTATTTTTTTCTTTAACCATGGCACCTCATTCTCTTCAGGCTCCACGGTGCAGCCTCCATTCTCGTATCCATCAAGAATTAAACTCACCTTCGCCATCTTATACACTGCAATCATTTCAATGGCCTTAGTTGGAAACATTTTGGTGATCTATATTCTGTACAAGAGGCCAGAAACAAGAAGATTAACAAGCTTCATGTAAGTCAACCTCGCTGTGGCCGACCTGCTCGTAACAGCTGTTGTCATGCCTCAGTCGATGGAACTCATCTTTTCAGACAATCTGTGGATCGATGGAACAATTGGTGAACTCCTTGCCAAGCTCATCATGTTTGTTTTCTTCGTGGCGGTCACAGCGTCCCTCTTCTCTCTAACAGGCGTGGCTTTAGACTTCTTCTTCGGAATTGTCTTCCCATGAAAACGTTCCCTCGCTTTGGGAACAGAAAGATCTTGGTTCCCACAATTTGGATCACCTCAATGTGTCTGATGACTCCATGGCTGATCACAATCAAAGTTAAGAACTCCAGGATAGAATTAAAGTTTACTCAGTTTGGCGAGACTCAAGCAGCTTTGAGAGGTATCTTTCTTTACATCGTAGTCACCATCTACTTGTTGCCCCGAGTTACCATGTGCAGTCTCTATGGACACGTCTGTCACACACTGCACAGGGACAAACTGCCATTGCCATCAACAATCGCGCAACAACTCGGGCCCATGCTACCAAGCGTCAAGTTACGGTCGATTGCTGTCGTTGTTGCCTTTGCACTTTGCTGGCTTCCAGCGCATGCGTATCATATGATTTTGGCCATTGACTTCAGTGTGCGTGAATCGTTGCCATATAATTTTGTGCTGTTATGCTATTGATGTGGACATGTAAACATAGTTGTTAACCCGTGGCTCCTGATATACCTTAAGAAGAAATTCCGTGCCGCATTTAAGAGAATGATAACTTAACCTTTATCGAGAATCTTATTTGCTAGCAAGAATAATGAAGAAGTGTAACTAAACTGCCTATAAGAGACCCGATTGTTCAAGTAAGAGAACATTAAACAATTGGTTCATACATCAGCGTGCGTTCATCGAGATACGAAGCGCGCGGAAAGTTTGGAGAGCACGAAAGATGCGTAAGAGTTACTCGAGGCGTAGCCGAGAACAACTCTAGCTTCTTGGGTGCTCTCCAAACTTCCCAAGTGTTTCATATCTCGATGAACGCACAGCTGATGTATGAACCAATTTCTTTAACATTTTCAACCCGATGGAAAATTTTTTTCGCGAGGGATTTGTTTGCTGACGTCATAAGCGTGCACAATAGGAATATGAAGCACGCTCGCGCAATTGAATTTGATTAGACAAATTTACTAGCTATGTTATAATACCAGTTTACAAGTTCTGTGTGAGGATTATTGTTAACTTTTCATAGGTTTTACTATATTCAAGTTGTGACATTTGCAAGCTCATTACAAGTCTAGCTACCTGCAGACCAAATTAATTGAATTCATATCGATGGATTACGACTCTGCAGAACGTGATCCACTAAATCAAGGGTTGACTTAACCTTTTTTGTCTTCATGCAGCATTTGGCTCGCATGATAATATAATACAAAAATATAATTATTATGATAGAAAGTGTAGATTTTTACCGCCTTGATGTGCAAGTGTTAAAATGAAGAATTGTGTAGAGATCTAGTTGCCTCTCATTTTCGCACTTTTCTCTTCTTTTCGGATGCCGTTTGTTAAACATGTCCTAAAAAACCTTCGCGCTACCCGGTAACTGTTTGGGAAATGAGACCTGGCCTGCACTCGACAGAATGGAGGAAGTAGAGCCTCCAAAAGAAACAAAACAAAACAGAACGAAAAGATGCACTTTACCATGACAATGCAAATTGCGTTCGAAGAGAAATAGCTCACACTTACATAGTAACATATTCTCATTGCATTGATAGCAAAAAAACATTCACGCATAAACTAAACGGCAAAGATTCAAGGGAAGTTTAGTGTGAACGAGACTTGGAGTGAGTTCTCAGTAGATGACTTATTTATTAGAAAAGGGTTATTCTTCACGTCTCCTCAAGTAACGCCACTGAATCTCCTGCTTACTACACATCTACATTTTTTTAAAAAATGTTTTATTTTTATATATATGAACAAGCGAAAGGCTTGTGGACAACATTTGTCAAGCATGTGAAAAATAATTTCCCTTTAAAACAGCGTTTTCAGCTCCTTTCCGACCCATTCTTGAAACCTTCATATGACCAACGGCAATATGTGACTGAAACAACCCTAACTAACTAAATTCGGGCCACTGAGTAAAGAACAAAAAAATCTGTAAATCAATTCAAGTCATAAATCAAGAAAATGCACAAAGTGGACATGTGTTGTCAGACTGTGACTAGTTGCTTTATCCAGTCGTATTTTACCGCGAGTCTGAAGGGTGGTGTCCCGAAGATTAAAGAACGCCATTGCTTCAAGTTACATTGTATCCATATAGCATCGGGGTCAAAGACTTTGAGACGAGATTTTAGTTTATTCTGCCACTGACTGGTCAACCTTGCTCAAATCAACTCTTTCTCGTCCAGTCCAGTTGTTACAAGTAAGAATCTTTCTCCATTTCGTGTTTTTAATCTCCCTTCTTCTTTCACGATCAGTTGTCGACCTCGTTTGAAGAATGCAAGTTACGTTTTGCTTTTCTTGTTTCTTTTCTTTCTTCTTACATCTTCAACAGCCACTTTTTCATTATCTTCTAAATTCGTGTCGGCTGTGAATACCGAAATAAGACGAACATTTAAACAATTGGCACATGACTAGGAATGGAAAAAAGCAGTTATCTCATTAAAAAAAAACATGTGGACCAGAAAACCAGAGGATGGCAGCAGGAAAAGAGAAGATAAAAGACAAACAAACAAACAAACAAACAAACAAACAAAACAAAATAAAAGGAGCCTCAGTTGACACTAGCTCTGTTAAATCACTAATAATACTCTCACTAAAGATCACAAAACGATGTGTTTAGCAACACATCATTTTGTCCCTCAAAATACTCTTGTTTCTCTATTCACTTAATACCTTTGATCCCTGGCATTATAAGGGATCCAGTTTTAGTCGGGTACTTTCCACTAAAACCAGCAGGAATCAGAGGTGTCTTCAGCAAACCAGTAAGTTCCGCTGTAAAATAAAACGGCACTGATATAGATTCTATAAAAAAATTTACCAATAAATGAAAGGAGCACTCGACTCAGGCTAAGCTAACGCTAACCCACACAAGGCTGGAAATCAAGACTGTTCACTATCTTTTCATGCTTTCCTTTCACATAGAACTCAAACGTAAGAACCATGGGAACAATAATCCTCACCCCACCCTAATACTACAAGCCAAATGTAACCTATTTTGATTGCACTAAGATATTATCAGCCTGTAAGATCCATTATTTTTGGTGGGACTGTCAGTACAACCATTGTCTGCCTTAACTAAAGGTTGATTACCTTTCAATTGCTTCAACTTTACTTGTCGCTCTTTCCTTTCTCCCTGATCTCCGAGATCTTCCAGTCTGTAAAAAACTCTTTTAAGGAAAATAAACTGAACAGGACAGTTTATAAAATGTGACATCAAACCTTCAAGACAGTAAAGTTCCAGAACACCAGTTCCGCCCGTTCCGTTGAAATGTTTTCTGACAATAAATGCATTCAAGCCCAAACCACCTAAGACTGATGTTGAGGCTGGTAGTCTAGTTAGTCCCAGACCTTGTGATAGCACACAGGAGCGAAGAATGTGCATGTAAATGAATGAATCATCTCATCGAAAAAGATACAAATCTTCGTCAACTTCAATGTCCATGGCTTTGGCAGAGGCAAGTATCCAGTCATTACTTGACTTTTTGCGCCTAAATCTGTGAATATGGTTCGATGGCTTTCATTAAAGGGGGAGTTTAGACAAAGAGAAAGGGAGGGGAGGGGGGGAGGGTTGGAAGGAATTGAGAATGAAGGAGAGAACATCCGTAACTGCGTAAACAATTCTTTGTGCGAAAAATGCTGAGCTGTCGAGCTCGATTATCAATTTGGGCCTTTTTCTTACACGAAAAGACAAACAAACAAAACAAAAAACGAAGGGCTAACCAAAAGATAATTGCCATATTTCTCTTTTCCTTTCTTTCTTTCTTTTTTTTTTTTTTCATCTTCACCTACTTGTGTTCTTCTTTGTCAATTTGCTTGGCGAGAGAAATTCTTTTCCTAATGGAGGACATAAAAGACACATCAACTGGAAAGGAGTCTAGCTCGTTTCCTGCAACACAAAATTTTAAAAAGAATAAAATCAAGAAAACAAATATGAAAAAAAATAAAACAAACAAACGAACGACACGAGAGACTGTAAGTTAACCCTTAAACGCCTATTAATGACTGGCATCTAGTTTCTTCTGACAGCATCACTCCTGAATCAAACATAAAGGTCACGAGAATAAAGGGAACGACCATCTAAAGAAACTCTTGATTGTTAAACAAATTCTCTTTGTTAGTTCCATAGAAAATTCATGGAAAATGGTGTGGAGAAAATGTAAACTGATTTTTAAGGGTGTAAAGGGTTAAATTGTATTCGGGCTCAGTATGGTTTTAAGGACCAGATATCTTGAGTTGATATATTTTGAGCCCTTTTACCAGTATTTGTTTTAAAACTGCAGGTTCTCTTTAAAGTCACGAGAATAGGGGAAATGATCACCAATTAAAGAAGCTCTTGATTGTTACACGAAATCTCCATGTCAACACCTTAAGAAATATATAAAGAACAGTATGCATGGAAAATATGCATACTAACGTTGAGGCGTAAAGATTTATCTAACTAAAAAGGAAATTTAGACGAATGGCACCTTAAACTGAGAGAGATTTCCAAATAAACTTTTAGAGTTTAACTGTTAAAGAGATACGTTGGAGATAATAAAGACACATCACCTCCATTAAGTGCCTTCATAATTTTCTTGTATGATCCCATTTCTTCTGGGCCAACAAGAACGACACTCAGACCTTCCTTGCTTGCTCTAGCTGTCCGTCCACTGCGGTGAATGTAAAGCTGTTAACGAACACAGAGAAATAATTTAGGAACGGAGGATCACATGAGGTGGTTGCGCTAAAGTTTATATAGTTACATTGTGGTTACATCATTACACAACAGTTCATTATTAAACGAGATACAACTGAGGACGATAAACGATAAAAAACTGATCCTTCCATATAAATTGCATTTGGAGAACAGAGTCAATTTTTTTTCTAAATCAAAAATCATTAACTGAAATGAATTGTTTTGATTTCGGTAGGTGAACCTCACACATATACACAAATCGGAAACAAAACAAAGATTTAGAAAATGAAGTTTTAAAAAGAAGTAAAGAGATACAATAACATAAATTTAGAGAAAGAATTCGGGCGTCAACTGCGTTCGAACTTTGCAATCCACATTCTGGTTGAGCTTCTCTTACAGTTGAGACTTGTAGCCCACTGGTCAACGCATGGTCGGTTGAAGCAGCGTGCCCCCCAAAGCCTTTTGTCAAGTTAGAGTTTCGCGGAGAATGAAAGCACTGCCGCCAAAAAGCAATCGCTTCCGTTCCCGCCTACGGCACAGGCTAACCACCGACACAAGCTAACCAACCGTACACACATACTTACACGTACTTACATCAGGGTCCTTCGGGACTTGATAGTGAATTACATGCTCTACAGCTGGTATGTCCAAACCTCTCGCGGCCACATCTGTAGCCAGAAGTAAGCCACTCGCACTTTTCTTAAATCTAACAGGCAAGAAAAAAAATCAGCTAAAATTTTATTTGCTGGTGTAAGTCCTATCTAGCTTTAAATATTCTCTGAGGGGGGAGAGGGGCGGGTTTTAATCAGTCAAGGCGATCCAGTTATAGTCTATATATAAAGGAAATTCCATTGTCAATCAGGATGGGTTTAATAGGTCAGTCAGGTCGTAAACTAAACTCACTGTTTTGATGAAAAAAAAATAGTAATAAGATCAGGATGATCCTGATCCAAGGCCACATAACACGCGTGTCGCCTCGTGTTTTGCGCAAAGCAAGTTGCAGAATAAAGAACGTGAAAGACGCAACAGGAAAAAGCACATTATCTACAAAATTAGGTTCCTAATTGTTGCTTTGATCTGTTTTGCTGTTTTTTTTCCTTTATTTCGTGGTTATTTTTGTTCTTGGTTTTTTTTCTTCTTTTTGTTTGTTTCATTGTTTTTTGTATTTTCCATTTCAATCAGTTTTCACCCGACCTGTCTAAATTCTTTAATCTTTGCCTTTGTTGCATGCTGGCGTGAAGAACCCACGGGTCAAAGTCCAGTATCCTAAACAAAGAGCCCAGTCTCCTCACACAGTCCACGGTGTTGGAGAAAACCAAAGTACGGCCTGGGTACCGGGAAAGGAAATAGTAGAGATATAGGTCCTAGAAAGAAAATTCAAAATAAATCTGAATGAGGTGATTTTTACAACAACTGTATGTTTCGTAGTTCTCCTTCTATTTCACTTGGTACACCTCTGTGGCTCCGTGGATCATGTTACTAGACAGTGCGGTGTACATGTAGATGCATTTGGCTCAAAACAATAATAAAAAGTAGTAAAAAGTGTATCCTGGATCTTGAAGTGTTTCGCTTCCTTGTCAGCTCAACAATTACAAACCTTCTCTTCAATTGCACATGAGATCTTTGCTTCTGTCAGGGTTTCTACGGTTCCTCTCTTGTTGGTGACATCGATAATTTTACAACTGTTCTTCTGCAGCCCAACTTTGTCCATCAGCGACACTAAAAATGTAGAATGCAAAGAGTGTTGCTGTTAACGGAAGAACACAAGCCGATCAACTCAATCATGTTTAACTAACGGTTCTTGTGATGTTAAATAACAAAGACAAAAGCAAAAGCAACACAATAAAAGCTTGGACACACTTGATAAAGCCGCAAATTTTCGGGTTTTAAATGATGGATAATTTAAATCATTTCATTCCTTCAGTAATAGCTGATAAAATACGTTGATGCCATCTCTAGCTTCTATTACTCTGAGTCAAATGTGCCGTGATTTACCTAAGCCTTCTTCACTTGTGATCTTCTTTTCTTTTCCTTTCCTCTTAAACGACTTTGGAAGAGTTAAAGTTGCAGAGAATATAAACTTCTGTAGATGTCTTCGCTTTGCAGTTCCCTCATCTTCATCATTATCACTGCGAAAAAGAAACACTAAAGTTAAAATTTTATAAAAAGAGAGTCATTTACCTCAGCTTACAGGTTGGCTGTCAAGAAAACCATTTCAGAAAGAGAAGCCTGAAAAAATTAAAGTTTCAATGGAAATTGAAGTCCATTGCTAATATAAATGTAGATGTGGTATGTACCTCTTTCTATGAATGAGCTCCAATATTGAAGACAATTCTTGAAAGTGGCCTTGCTCCACCATTCTGTCTGCCTCGTCAATTACAAGATATCTCAAGTGCTCCAAACGGCAGACATGCTCTTCCCCCTGAAATTAAACGCCGCGAGCAGATATCTCTAGAATCATCCATTTGATATAAAGAGGCTACACTCCAATTTGACTGTTGGTTATTGGAAAAAAAAGAAAGAAAAAAAACACGCCAGGTAATGATGTTTACATAGCAGTGGAAAATGCTTACAGCTGTGCTTATTATTTTTACGGCGTTTTACGAACGGAAAAACTTACGCGACATTGGAAATCCAACTTTATGCTAAAAACTACACAGGTCAACCGATCTCAAGAGAAACATACCTACATGTACAAGTGTGTGTCGACTGTTTCAGATCTCTAAAAGAAAGTGAATCAGTACAACTTATGATACATGAGGTACTTACATCGGAAATCAAATCCCACAGTCTTCCCGGGGTGGCTACTATTATCTCAGGACACTTGTTTAAAAGTCTCTGTTGTTTTTGAGGTGCCATTCCTCCAACCACAGCAACAATCTTGAAAAAAAGGAGTTGTTTATTGATTCAAATAATTTTGAGGGACTTTGCTTGCTGGGTATTTCTCTGATAAAAGATACACGTTGAAACAGGACTAGAAGGGGCGGCAAGGGAGGGGAGGGTAGGGGGTAAATGGTACATCATAAGGGGTAGGATTGTAATTCTCTGAACAAAAGGGTTTTTATATACTTTGCTGATGAAGGGGCGAAGATAACATAAATATTTCAGCCCAGAATATGATACCACAAAGGCGTGAAATTGCACCTAATACAGGCGCCAATACGATTAAATTTTTCTCTTTGGTGACCAAATCCTGAAAATTAGTCGCCAAATTGGCGAATGAGTTAAAAAGATTTGTAAAGATAAATCCGCGACAAACTTCCTTGTTAAGTTTGTTTCCAAAACAGGTGAGCTTGAACGTTGTATATCATCCATCCCAGTGTCCACTTTGTGGCACGTAAAATATCTTTTTCCAAACATAATTTTGGAGGGTCTATCTAGAACGCTGACAGCGGAGAAAAATAGGTTTTGTTTGTCTTTAAAAATGGCGACCAACTTTTTTCGAACTAGCTACCACTTTGAAAAATTTAAGAGCCAAGTGGCCACCAGGAAAAAAAACTACACGCCCTGTACGGTTTATGTTTATGTCAGCGCTGACTCATTGTCAATTTAAGTTGCTTAAGCTTATTGAGGCTACAAATTTATGTTTCCAAAAGAAAATATAAAAAACACTTTCCAAACAAGAGATAGGTTTGCCTTCTGCTCTACTGAAAAAAATAGTATTAAATAAAGGCTATCGAGACAAAATTGACTTATGCCAATAAAAATAAAGTGATAATTGAGTTTCTAACAATGGAAAACAGAATCTAACTGTGGAGGTAACTTCCAAATTGTCAATTTAAGTACATAAAGTTTACCTCTAAAGATGTATGTTTTGCAGCCTGTTTGAGATGATTTTTTATTTGTATAGCCAATTCTCTGGTTGGTGTCATTATCAACGCCAGGAGTGGTTTCTTGAGCTTGGATGTTCCAGTACCAGTTTCTGTGGCTTCTGTAGCATTATTTTTGGTAGCATTTTCTATAGTTTCTCCTGCTTCTTGACTGGTCTTCTGGCCAAGGATGTGGGTGAGAATTGGAATCCCAAAGGCCAGTGTTTTACCAGAACCCTTGTAAATACAAACAATTTTTTAAAATTAATACATTTAAATAACATCCTCCTTAAAAACCAGCCATTCTTGAAATCAAAACTTCTCCCAAGTGATTTTATCATAACTTCAACAGAGAATTTCAGAGCATCATCCTACGTATGATATGAGAACTAAGAAACTTACAGCAATGTTATTGTAATGCACATTCTTGCATAAAGAATATTCTGCCAACCAACTATAGTATTATAACACCTACATATTGAGGGAAGAACTATCAAATTATTTCTTAAGAGATTAAAATTTAACTTTCAATCCATCTGTCAGTCAGTCTGAGTTCTTTCAAGAGGTACACTATAAACATACTTTCAGCTCAATGGCTCTCCTCAAGAGTGCTTTAACAAAAGTCATATTTGTAATTATTTAACACTCTCTTAGTACTGTGCAATGATAGGAGTAAAAAAATGTACTTTGTCTGGTGCATTTCCCATCCATAATTCCAGAAAGTAATTCTTACCTAGAGGATCTTCCTCCAGTCTATTGTCAGTGACCATTTCTACTCTGTTTTGCTCTTCTGACTGGGCTTTACTTTGGGCCTTGTTTTTCTTTTTCCTCTTCTTTTTTCCCTTTGTCTATTGGTCATTCTTTGTGCTTTTCTCAAGTTGTGTGAGTGGTGTGGTATCTGTTTGTTCCTAATTATCCTGAAGATATAAAATCAAAGGAGCATACTGTGTAGCTTTTTTGTTTATTTTTTTTTCTGTGAGCCAAAATTTTAGAGAAAACCAAAAAAAAGCCTGTATCCTTAAATACAAATAATTGTACATGTAAGTGTAAAGACTGAAAAAATGCATGAGCATGAACCCTTGGGCCAGTGCAGTCTGCTGTCTTTGAAAAATTAAGGACAAATTGCTCTCAAAATGATTTTGATGACTTGATGTATTTTCATGTAGTTCTCGTGGAGAGTGTTACTGTTGTTTCTTTTTGCTTGTTTGTTTGTTTGTTTTTTTCATTTAAGGTATGACTAGCAGTTATCTTTAGTTTGTTTTGTTTCTGATGTCAAACACACCCAATCTAACTCAGGAGTCAAGTCATTCCATTTGAGTTGAATTGAGTTGATTGAACAACATTTTCAACCTTGCCTTGGAACAGGTTGAGGATTATTTATTAAGTGTCATGAAATTTGACTTTTAGTAGGACATTTCCACTTTACATGGGATGGTTAATTCAGATTTTCAGTATCACAAGATGACTTAACTGCCAATTAACTTCTGGTGGGACATGGTTTGATGCTACTCTGGGTTAAAGATTTAATGAATGTAACTGCAGAAGTTACAATTAATAGACCCAACATTTTGACACTCCTATCTAGTGCCTTCATCAGGGGTGATCTAAACGCTGCAACAAAAGGTCCTGTTATACCATTCCTAATTAGCTACCTTTCTTTCTGACAAGGTGTAAATAGGTGTCAGGAAGTAAGCCGCCATCATCATTAAAGGAGCGCAGGTGGAGTTAATATGCCAGGCTTCCAAACAAAGGCGCTGGTGGTAACGCCGATTAGTGGTGGTAATTTTAGAATTATCCCCCCAATTGTATGGTTAGTTAGGCATGTGTGCTCCAATAAAGCTGAATTTTCTTTTTTGCAAAAGAAAGCTGCTTTTTGATGTTCTTTCAAACGTGTACCAAGCTGATGTTTGGTCTTCCAGTGTGTTTGTTGTCACAGTCATTGCAAGGAATAGAATAAATGGCATCAGTTTGTTGTTCTTTTGTGACAGGATCCTTAGGTTTGGCAAAAATATGCCCCAAAGTCTCAGAAAATTTTTGAGCAACTTTAATGTTGTGGCTATTCAAAATTCTCTTGATGGGTTCCATAACACCCTGAATGTAAGGAATAACAGCAAAACCAGTCGCTGGTTCCCTTTCATCAGGCGTGCTACTAGTTGTAACTGGTTTTTGGTAGTTATGGAGAAGAGTCTTTGTATGGCCGTTTGCCTTTTGGACATTTGAAACATATTTCCTCTCCTCAGCCTTCGAATTGAGTGAAGACGGTAAACAGTCCGCCCTCCTGAGTAAAGTTTTGGCTACAGACTTTTTATGGCAAATAGGGTAATGAGAATCCAAAGCAAATTATTTCTCTGTGTGGGTAGGTTTACGACCTGATGCCTATTTACACCTCATCACAAAAAAAGGCAGCTAATTAGTGATGGTATAAAAGGACCTCTTGTTGCAGCATTTGGATCACCCCTGATGAAGGCATTAGACAGGAGCATCAAAACATTGGGTCTATGAATTTTACCTTCTTTGGTTACATTCAATAAATCTTTAAACCAGGGTAGTATCAAACCATGTCTGATTGTCCACCTGGTGGCCATGTTAACTTTAATATAACTTCTGGTAGGTTGATACACAAATGATTCAACCCAATTTGAATGTAATGGACAACCCTCAATTTTGTGTCAGTATAGACTGCACAAACATACATTTATGACATACATGTATTTTACAAGGTTGGATGATGCACAGTAGACTTTATCCATAAAATTTGCTGGAAATTCTCCCATTTATTACATTTAATAATTAAAGGTGAGTAATGATAAAAAAAATAAATAAACAAAAAAAATGACATACAAATATATTTTTTCCAATTTCTCAGTTACATGTACATACTCAAACTTAAGTCAAATACAAAGTAATTTCACCACGTGCTTGAATCTTATTTTCTGAATTTAACGACGCGGTAGGTTTTAAAGCACTTTAAGTAATTCACCTTCTGCGGCGGCCGCTCTTTTATTTTCTTCTTCCGAGCTGCTCCACTTGTACCAATTCCTGTTAGTTCTTTTAGATCATAATCTTCCATGACTTCAAGGGACACAAATCCATCCATTTTGCCCGCAAAGAACGAAGGATCGTCCAATACTACTGGTTCCCATTTCCGCTTCTTCCCTTTCGAATTCTTCTCTGCCATTATGGAGCAATGAGCAAAGAGCTTTAACTGAGAAACTGAATGTAAACGCTCTTTTGAATAACAGCAACAGTTCTGGTTTATCCCTAGAGAGTTAATAAAAACACTCTCACGTCGTCCGCCATTATGGATTACTTGCCAGAGAAAGACTGGATATGAAATTGTACTGCGCGTGATTCAAACAGGAGTCATTCGCTGATTTACCGCGACAGATCTTTTCTCTCTTCGCTGAATCAGCTGAAACCGTTGTGACACGTGAATGAAAGGACTAACATGGCGAAAGAACACCGTACATTCAAAGAGGAGTGCTCTTTCATTGAGCGCTTGAACAAAAACTCGTTCCTTATTAAGAAAGGCTTTGTCCCAAACATGAAGGTAAGTGAACGCGAGCCAAACATCGGATCGGAAGCTCAACTCCAGCTGAGTAGCGTGCGCATCAAAATACACGTCCTACGATGTAATACATGAGAATGTTCATATTAGGCCATGTTCATCTAAAATAAATCCCCTTACACCTGCCATATCCGTCATAGTAATTTACTTCTTTGAAATAGGTTTTGTTGCGGCAAACGAACATCAAGGCTCGATGAAATGCCAAGAAAATCGTGACCGGAGAAAAATGCCAACCAAATCCAGGGAATATATTACAGGGATATAACTTTAATCAATCTCGTAAACTGTAAACGAATTAAAAAAGGGACTTATATAATAGATTGCATTCAATTAAACACGTGGCGACTTAACAGCGTAAATGAATCTAACATAATAAAGGAACTAATAAATGAACCAAATGCTGGCTAAACACAAAATATACATACAAATAAGGACGAAAGAGCTTGCTCGAAACGAGATAAACAACAAAAAAGCGAAAACAACTTACATATCAGTCCCTATACGCCGGTGGCTTGAAATCACACTTTATAAATTAACTTTGTATGCACTCCGAACATGAACAGGCGATTAATGAAAGCGGGCGAGAAAAACTATTTAAAGGAATCAAATGGCACAAAGGCCAACTGTAACGCAAATGTCACGCAAGTTCGAAAGTCACGCATTTACAGGTTTTGTCACGACGAAAATTGGTTCACCCCCCCCCCCCCCCTTACACACCTTTTCAGCCCACGTTATGATCAAATCCTAGCCCCCGGCCCCCCTTCACGTCTCTTATGTCAGGACTGTTTCCTCTTTTTTTTTTTTTAGTTTCAATCAGTCAATTCACGAACTACAGTCAAACCTGTCTTAGGTGGCACCGTATTTAAGCACGCGCACTGTGGTGACGACTTAATACAGGGTTGACCAAATTGTATCCATTATCCATCTCCATTTCCCCAAGTTCCAGACTGTGGCGTTTTTCTGTATATTGTTGCAAGAATGTTCTAGTCAATTAGTACCATGGACAAATTTTTACATACTGTTTCAGATACAAGACTTGAGCTGTGCATTGCAGCTATTCGACTCCGAAATTCAAACTATTCTTTTCTTTTTCTTTTTCTTTAAAGGTTGAAGGTATCTTCTATATAAATGAGTTGCTGGAAAAGCTAATGTTTGATGAGCTGGAGAACTGGGCTGGAACTCAAGGTACAGTACTCTGAACATTTGGAATATAATACTGTTGTATTTGCTGCATTTGTCTTATTCCTTTTATACAGTTAAATTAAATTGCTCTCCAGGTATTGGTGGTTTCCTTCCTGGTGTAAAGCAGATTGCAAATGTTGCAGCTTTGCCTGGAATTGTTGGTGTAAGAATGATCATAACTTTTTCTTGTTGAAATTATAACTTAGTGTAATTGAAACTTGTTCAACCCTGGACCCAGTGGTTGGAAGGATGATAAGTGCTAACCCAGAGTTAAAATTAATTTTAATCAGAGTGTGTTCAATCCTTTGTTTAAAAGCCTTTTTAGAATAATTTGCTATAATTTCTTTAGAGCATCCAATCATCAAATTGCAGACTAAAGGAATTGTACATACTGAATTTTATTTGAAAGCTTTCAAATATGAAATCAGATTTCACACTGACTGTTAGTTGTCTAAACTCAGCTTTTAACAAACTGACCCTGTACCCGTGGGAAGCAGAGATGACAGAAGAGTTTCTTGTTATACAGTTTGTGTTTCCATAGTATTTTCACATAAAGATTTCACTTAAAGTGGTGCCAAATAGAGCATCCAGTTATCCAATCACATCCAGTTATCCCATTATTTCAGAATTTTGGTTTGTTGAACTTTCTCTGTAGTAAAATTTTATTTCCTTCTCAATACTTTGAGAATATTATGAAATTATATGAGTCAAATACCAGTATCCTAATATCCTTCTCAGGGAAATGCACATATTTTTTCCAGGCGAAAGAAGTCCTGAAAAAAGTACTTTCAGAAACAATATCATTCATCTTTAGATGGATTTGTCATCTCTGAAAGAACTTGTCATCTCATCAATAGGACTATATGAATGACAATAATACCCTCAGGCAGAGCTTTTTTTATCATCTTTTTTTTTTTAATGGAAAAATCTGTAATTTTGACAACATGCCAAAGCAATACCACCAAACAGCAGTAATAAAAAAAGGCTATGTATCTCCGTTTCTATTCTGAAATTTTTACTCATATTTTTTACTTGGCCCTCAGAGATCAGTTGGACTACCAGATGTTCATTCTGGCTATGGGTTTGCTATTGGTAAGTTACAACTCACACATCTGTAATAAATAAAATGTAATGTCCAATTGATTGTAAAATAATACTCAGGTTTAAATTGGATTTTATTTTTTTAATATAGGCTAATTGCTCAGTGGTTGTTCTAGAAAAGTAACAGTATGCTTCAACCATTCAGAGGAAATACTGAAAGCAATCAAAATTAAGTCATTCTTGCTCTCTCATTCTTAAAGTTGGTTGCATGTTCATAGTTCATAGTCTCATCTTTGTTCTTATTTGCTGTAATTACCCTTGATTGGAAGAGATTTTGCAATTCTCTGACAAAGTAGCTAAAATTGATTCAAAAACTATAATTATAATTCCTTGAGATGGAGTAATTTTTCCTATTATTAACAGAATTCTAAGTCATAACATTTATGTGACTCTAATGAGACAAGATGCCAAAAGTGAAGAGGTGCTTGTCTCTTGCAAAAGAAGTAATTTGGAAACTCCCCTTTGAGCAGGACTCTATTTCTTTTATTTCTTTTTTTTCTCTTTTTGTAGGGAATATGGCAGCCTTTGACATGTCTCTTCCAGAAGCAGTTGTTTCTCCTGGTAAAGTTAAAAAAAAGTCTACTTCATAAATGAATTGATGAACAGATTTATTAATGATTGATCAAAATTACAAGCTAGTGTAGCAAGACCAAAGTAGCAGTGAAATACCTTATGCTATTCTTTGAGTTTGTTCTGAATTGGTCATTTTATATTTACTTGTCATGCAAGATGGTGATGACACGCACAAGCCATTTCTTTGCATGGCTTTCAATTGGCCATATTATATGCATATTATTTAAAAATTGTTCACAATCCTTGTGGCACTGATCACAAAGTTTTTGACAACTTGTTGTCCTTGAAATGTATTTTTTCATTGTATGATTACTTTAAAAGAAGTCTCCCATCTAAATCTGATTTTAAAGAAGTTCTTATTGTTTATAATCATGAGAAGTATTCACACAAAAGATCATCTGTGTTAGGTGGTGTTGGTTTTGATATCAACTGTGGAGTGCGATTACTGAGGACAAACCTTGATGAGAAGGATGTCAAACCTGTTAAAGAACAATTAGCACAGGTACAGGGTAAAGTACATTATGGTTAAATTTCCTCTTCTTCCTTTTGACTGTCACTTACCCCCCTTGGTACAAATGTCTTTCTCTCCCCACTCCTCCTCTGCTACAAGTATCTAAGATATAATTTTCACCTAGAGGATACTGAGCACTCACCTGCCATAATTTTGCCTGCTTTAGCTTGCCTCAGGCTGGGTGCATTTCTACATGTACATGTACTTACACAATGTATCTTTCACGTACTAAGCACAGAGGACTTCAGTTATCTGAAACATTTGCAAACCAGCAAAACATTTAAGAGAACTGTTTTATTTTTTGTTTTAGTTTGTTTTGGTTTGTTTTGGTTTTTTGTTTGTTGTTTGTTTGTTTGTTTGTTTGTTTTCATGTTTCTTCTTAGTTATGCTAACATTTCCTAATTTCCATAATATTTGTTCCTTTTATTTTTTCTTCTCATTTCAGTCACTTTTTGATCATATTCCTGTTGGTGTTGGCTCTAAAGGTGTTATTCCCATGGGTGCAAAGTAAGCTGAGTTTTTCATCTCTTGTACAACTTGTCAGTCAAAGCTGTTTATTCTGACTTCAGTTACAAGCTTAACCCTTTCACTCTCAAGATTTCATTGGTGATTTTCCTTACTTTCTGTCATACTATCCCTATGATGATAGTTTGGAGAATTTGATATTGGATCAACTGATACCAGTGATTCCCAACTTGATATTTTTCTTTATCCTTATTACTTGTTTATTACTTGTCTGCTTGATAGTAAATTGAGATTGTAAGGAGAAATTCTGTCTTGGTCACTCATGGGAGTTAAAATGTTAATACTGTATTGGGTCCATTACTTTTTTTCTGTAATCATTTTAATATTTCTTATCATTTTCTCCAACAGAGATCTCGAGGAAGCTCTCTCAATGGGGATGGATTGGTCCTTAAGAGAAGGTTGGCCATTTTCCTAACTTTTCTTTTAGGTTGTATTTTTAAGGGGGTGTCTTATGAAAGCCATGTAGTTAATAGAAGGTGTGAGGATGTTTTTAATTCATTTTCGAGTTTATTTGGGTGATGGTAAGTTAGGAAATTCCAAATAAGGGTGCTTAATGGGTAGTTTTTATCAGAAAGAGGCAAGTGAGAAGTGGACAACAGAGAAAGCGTCACTGGGAAATTTAGATATACATTATACATGTGCCATCTCAAAGAAGTATTTTAAAAGAATTGAAAATTACGTTACCTGGTATTAAGGTGAACAAAATTGGAAGTTGAAAATCGTGACGGTCATATTTAAGGTGTCACTGGTGTTCATCTGAAGGCTTCTTAGTTGTATGTAATTTTGTCTTCTCATTACAGGTTATGCTTGGGCTGAGGATAAGGAGCATTGTGAAGAGTACGGATGAATGCTGGAGGCTGACCCTGGAAAAGTTAGTGCAAGAGCAAAGAAACGAGGCTTGCCGCAGGTAAATACAGAAGCACAGAAGTTTCATTTATAGCTCTTACTGAATAAAATAAGCAGGAGCGTTTGATACGAGCGTTGACTGCGTGACGAGGGTAGCGCAATTGATGACTGATTCTTTGCAGCCTGTTGTGAAGGCGCTCTTTTATCGAAAGTCCTCTGTAATCAAAGGGAACACTATTACAACGAGCAAGTAGAACAAAGTCAAATATGGCAAGGAACCAGTGGGATCTCATTACGAAATTGAGCAAACTCTACAGAGCTAGGGAGGGGGAGGGAGGGAGGGAGGCTACATATAGTACCATGTCGCGATTGATTTTAGAACAAGTTGCGTCTGCAGGGCGTGAAATTAACTTTTTTTTCTGATAGCCACTTGGCTCCTAAATTCTTCAAAGTGGTAGCCAATTCAAAAAAAGTTGGTCGCCATTTTCAAAGACAAACAAAATCTTTCTTTACGCTGTCAGCGTTCTAGATAGACTCTCCAAAATTAAGTTAGGGAAAAGATCTTTAACGTGCTACAAAGTGGACACTAGGATGGATGATATACAACGTTCAGGCTCATCTAAATCCAAGATGGCGTCTAGTTATCGATCGAGATGCATGTGCTACGTTTTGGAAACAAACTTAACGAAGAAGTTTGCCGCGGATTTATCTTTGCAAATCTTTTTAATTCACTATATCTCTTGGTAAGGTTATGATGAAACGTTCTAGTCGCCAATTTGGCGACTAACTTTCAGGATTTGGTCGCCAAAGTGAAAAATTTAGTCGCATTGGCGCCTGTATTAGGCGCAATTCCACGCCCTGGTCTAATCTTGCGAGAAAGTGGCACGAGTTTCCATCCATGACTGTACAGTGTTAGTAGCCAGTGGCGTCCAGATCACTTTCGACTTTCGACCAAAATTGTTCTCAAACGTACAGATTACTTCAAGCTCTAAGTAGGCTTTGAGTTAAGTAAAATGGTAGGTTTTTAGGGAATTTGCGGTGCTGTATCGTTAGGGGGTATAGCAGGATAAGATGATTTATGAACTGAATTGATGTGTAAATTAGCCACCGTTAAGAGTTCCTAAAGCTGACGTTTCGAATGTTAACCCTTTGTCAGCATTAGAAACCCTAAAGCTGACGAAGGATAACTGCTATGGCTTATCTTCTCCACTGATTAGCTTGGCACTCTTGGAGCGGGGAATCACTATGCGGAAATCCAGGTTGTGGATGAAATTTACGACAATTATGCTGCAAAGAAGATGGGAGTTGATCATCTTGGACAGGTAGAAAAAAGGGCACTTACGTCTTAACCCTTTAACTCCCAGATCAAATTTGTAATTCTCCATACTGTCAACCATACAATTGTTATGATGTTCGTTCAGAGAATTAAGTATTGGATCAACTAATTATCTGCAAATTGATATTTTTCTTTATTCCTTTCTGATTGATATTGTATTGATATTGTAAGTAGAAATTAAGTCTTAGTCACTCATGGGATCTATGACTTGCAAGGAGTGAGGCATGTGAGCAATTGAAGATCTTTTAGGAAAGCTGCTTGATATTTCTCTTGAGCTTGTAGGAAAGATCTTTTCTTAGTCTCTCTCGTTACATTTCAAACCTCATAATAATTATCTCTCGGTTCTTGTGTTTATTGTTACTCGTTTAGTTACCAACTACCACGACTACCAACTCGAACAGCTTCAACTGGGTCTCACTTAGAACTCTTTGGTTTAGGGTTAGTTTGGTTGCTAATGATCTTGTCAATAATTATATAATTTATGTTTAAAAGGTTTGTGTGATGATCCACAGTGGCAGTAGAGGACTTGGACATCAAGTGGCCACTGGTAAATGGTTTATATACCGTTCCTCTCTTTACGATAGATAAATGAATGTATTATCGACTTAACTTATGTCTCCACAGAAGGCAAGACTTGATTATTTTCCAGGTGATCGCTGTCACCCGAGTCATGCATTCTTGATTTCTTCATTTTACAGATGCACTGGTAGAAATGGAGAAAGCCATGAAAAGGGACAAGATTGAAGTCAACGACAGACAGGTTTGCTAACAGTGTAGTGCATTTAAGTCTGTGCATTAAGTTTGTATTTTGTCAAGTATTCCACTACAATTGCACTTGTCATGGCTGTCTACATTGACAAAGAAACTTGTAATGACATCTATTAAGTGGAACTTGCTAAAGTAGAATTTCCCTTAAGCTTTGTTTGCAGTTGCTCCAACAACTATTTTTATCCAGGCATCAAATTTAGTAGAGGGATAACGAGCCTTGATTAATTTACCACATCTACAGAAATGATATCTCTATACGTCATTACATGAGCAATTGCTCCCAGTGCAATTATAGTTGGATGGTTTTGGGGAAGTTTCGCTGTGATAGGTGTAATATAAATTGACTTTGTCTCTTTTCTCCGTTATTGGTATCTGTTGAGTCGATTTTCACATTGCGATCAATGGTCAGCTGAACGAACGGTGTACAGAAGACTCTCTTAGTACACAGGAAAGGATCAACCCGTGCATTTCCTCCTCATTATCCGCTTATCCCAGTGGATTATCAGGTCTGTCGGAAAAGTGACGTCAGCCGTGTAACCTCGCAACGCAAAACCAAGGGTGGTCTTTAGGATTGTGGTTTTGTAAAAGATATAGGCTAAGATCGACGCGATACGAAGCGTGTGACGACTAGAATAAAGATAGGAAAAGAAAACTACGCGAGTGACTAGTGTTGCTATACTGGGATTTCCAACACTAACTGGCACCTCCGACGGGACTGAGATCGAGACATGGAACTGGAGGCACTTCAGAAGAATTTGGACGCAAAACTCAAGCTTTTGGCGTACAAGCAAGAAAAGGGAAAGGGCATTGTGGACAAGGCAAACGCGACAACTATTGGGAGACACCGTGACGGGTTGGTGTGTTTAGCAAAAGAAGCGGACGAGATCAAATTAAAGATCGAAGAGAAGAAGATTGCAAAGGGTGAGCAAATGGACGAGGTATGTGCATGGAGCAATGAAATAGACAAAGTTATTGAGGGTGTAGACGCGGAGATCGAATACCTTGGGAAGTGTTTGGGGGAGGTGAAGAAAAAATCGCAAATGGCCGAAAAAGAAAGCGAGAAAGCGACAATCGCGAAGGAGAGAGAGGAGCAACTCGCGTTTGAAAAAGCACAATGGGAAATGAAGCTTGATTACGGAAAAAAATCAGAAGAATTAGGTAGCAAAAAAGGGAAAGGGTTATCAGGCGATTCCGGAATGCACGCAAAGTTGCCAAAGCTATCAATAACGAAGTTTGATGGGTCCTTCGAACAATGGCTCTCTTTTTGGAACAAATTTTCCGCGGAAATAGACGCGACGGATCTGTCAGCAGTGACAAAGTTCGCTTATCTAAAGGAACTCCTTGTTACAAAGGTACGAGCGGACATAGATGGACTCCCGTTCAATCTTGAGGGGTACGAAAGGGCGAAGGCCATCCTAAAATCGGAGTACGGGAAAACGTCAGAAATTGTAAATGCATATGTAAACAACATCATGGGTTTGCCTACCATCACAAGCGCCAGTCCAAAAGAAATTAATGAGTTTTACAAAAAGCTTCTGTTCAATGTACAAAGCTTAGAGACGCTCGGGAAGTTACGTGAAGTCTCCGGAAATGTGAGGGCGGTGTTAGACAAACTGAAAGGAATAAAGGGAGACTTAGTCCGGGGACACGAAGATTGGCGAGACTGGGATTTCGCTAAACTGATTCAGGCAATTAAAGGTTGGAGAGACATAAATTCAGAAGGAGAAGAAAGCGATGGTGCGAGTGTGTCCAAGAGGAAGAATGATCGCAACGACTGGAATGCCCGCGTTCCGCCGCCACGCGGAAGGTCTTATCAGGTCCAACAACAAGCAAATGGAGGACAGATGCGCGGATGCGTCTATTGCGATGACACGAACCACACATCCGCTAATTGCACCAAAGTTGTCGCGGTCGGAGACCGCAAACGAATTCTGAGCCAAAAACAGTTGTGTTTTAATTGTACAAGTGACAAACACAGAGCAGACAGCTGTAGAAGCCGCGGGTGTCATAACTGTCAACGCCGACATCACACGTCAATATGTGATCACCCACCAAGCGGTCACACAACGAGGGGAAGATTTATGACGGCACAAAACAAAGGAACAGAGAGAGTCGTGTATCCCGTTGTTGTCGTAGAAGTAAATGGAATCAAATGCCGCGCACTCCTAGACACTGGGGCAGGCAGCTCATACGCGTCGTCAGCTATCCTTGAACACCTGGGAAACAAACCGCTACGAGAAGAATTCAAGCGCATAGAGATGATGCTTGGGTCAACAAACAAGGTCATCGGAGTTCATAGCGTGACGATTGGCAGCCTTGATGGAAAATTTCGATTGGAAACGGAAGTCACCAGAGTGGACCGTAGTACATTGCTATCACTTGACAACCCAGGATATGCTGGGATACTGGAGAAATATCCCTACTTGGATGGGGTATACATGGACGACAGAGACGAGAAGCCTGAGCTACCAGTCCACATTATCCTGGGTGCGAGCGAGTACGCGAAAATAAAGACAGAAACCATACCAAAGATCGGACGTCCCGGCGAACCTGTTGCAGAGCTAACAAAGTTCGGATGGACAATTATGTCACCAGGTAAAGAAGTTGACCTCTCTAATATGTTCTTGACCCAGACGACAGCGGCAGATTACGAACAACTATGCAAATTAGATGTTCTAGGATTGCGTGACACACCAGGCGGAGATCAAGCAGATGTTTATGAAGAATTCAAGGAACAATTAACACGAGGGCCAGAGGGATGGTACGAGACGGGGCTACCCTGGAGGGGAAACCACCCTCCACTGCCCAACCACAGAGCGGGAAGCTTGAAGCGATTGGAAAGTACCATTCGGAAACTGGAGAAGAACGGAATACTCCAGAAGTATGACGCCATAATTAAAGACCAGCTTAACGAAGGAATAGTGGAGCGAGTGTCAGGCCCACCAGTGGGAAAGGAGTTCTATATTCCACATAAAGCAGTGGTGAGAGAAGCTGCAGAGAGTACCAAACTTCGAATCGTGTACGACGCCTCTGCCCGAGCTTCAGAGAAGGCTCCTTCTCTCAACGAGTGCCTTCACGCGGGACCTCCGTTGCAGAACAAGCTTTGGGCTGTTCTTGTCCGTGCACGTTTCCACCCAGTCGCGTTAACAGGTGATATCAAGCAAGCGTTCTTACAAGTACGAATACGGGAAGAAGACAGGGATGCCATGAGATTCCACTGGATCACGGACTTGCAATCCAGGCGAGTGGAAATACTGAGATTCACGAGAGCTCTGTTTGGTTTGGCCCCATCGCCCTTTCTTCTTGGGGGAGTTATCAAACAACACCTGGAAGCCTGTCGTACCGAGAATCCGGACCTGGTGAGGGAAATAGAGAAGAGTCTATACGTCGATGACCTTATCAGCGGGGGACCCACCGTAAAAGCTGCCCTTGAAGTCAAAGCAGGCGTTACCCATGTCTTTAACCAAGCCTCATTCAAGCTGCACAAGTGGCATTCAAATGTTCCGGCAGTGGAGTCCCCTGGTGAGTCTCTTAGCGAAGATACTACATTCGCGAAAGAACAGTTGGGTGCACCTCAAGAAGGAGGGGGATCTATTCTCGGGCTTCCATGGAACAAGCGACAAGATACCATTGAAATAAATTTCCCAACTGACCGCACCCAAGTGACAAAGAGAGGGATACTAGCGAAGATAGCAAGAGTGTATGACCCGTTAGGGCTCGCAGCGCCTATGACATTGAGTGGAAAACTACTGTACCGAGACGCATGTGATTTGAAAGTCGGATGGGATGCTCAACTTCCTGGTCAACTGGGAACCAAGTGGTCAAGATGGGAAGCACAGCTACCAGTGAGCATTTCCGTACCCAGAGCCATACCTCAACACTTTGAAGAGATCAGCAACATTGAGCTACATTGTTTCGGCGACGCAAGCGGACAAGGCGTTTCTGCGGCAGTGTACGGTGTCATATCTCAACCATCCGGTGATAGTGTTGGGCTGATAGCAGCCAAAGCTAGACTGGCGAAGCAAGGCCTCACCATCCCCCGCCTCGAGTTGGTCTCCGGTCACATGGCGACCAATCTCATTGTGAACGTTAAGGAAGCATTAGAGGGTTTCCCAGTTGGAAATATGGTTTGCTGGTTGGACAGCAGCGTTGCGTTACATTGGATCAAGGGAGCAGGGAGTTACAAGCAGTTCGTAAGCAATCGAGTGCAGAAAATCCAGCAACACCCAGAAGTAAACTGGCGTCATGTGGGTACAAAGGACAACCCAGCTGACCTTGGCAGTCGGAGCGGAAGCGTGGAAAATGAAGAGCTATGGTGGAGAGGGCCTGAGTGGCTACTAGACCGAGAGCGATGGCCAGCCAATATTAAGACAACGGCCACACCAGACAGTCAGGCGGAAGCAAAAGTGATACGGGAAGTATTCGCTGTAGCACAAGCTAAGACAGACATCCTAGACGCCTTGCTGATCAAGTTCAACTTATGGAAAACCCTAAGGGTTTGTGCGTGGGTGACTCGATTCATACATAACCTACGGAGCGAAAAGACGAGAAGATCTAAGGGACCACTCACGACAGAGGAGATCGAGATGCAGCGACACCTGTGGCTAAAGCGAACACAGGTGAATTTCAAGAGAGACGAGCGGTTCGAAGATCATCGTGTTCAGCTGAACCTACAAGAAAACGCAGACGGGTTACTGGAATGCCGAGGGCGGATTCAGGGAGACTATCCCATTTACTTGCCTGAGTCTCATCCGTTCGCGGAGAAGATGGTGGCAGACGCACATATCAGGACACTCCACGGGGGAGTGAGCCTCACAATGGCAAAGATTCGTGAAAGGTACTGGGTTCCCAGGTTGCGTCGCCTTGCAAAAAGAGTCGTTAAAGCTTGTAACGGCTGCAAGCGGTTCCGCGCCACAGCGTTCGCGGTTCCGCCACCAGGACAGCTACCAAGGGATCGTACCGAAGGAGAAAATACGTTCCAAGTAGTCGGAGTGGATTTCGCCGGACCACTGAAGTATAGAAAGGGGAGGAATCATGAAGGCAAAGCTTACATAACGCTTTACGCCTGTAGCCTGACCAGAGGTATTTACCTTGAGCTACTACCCAGCCTAGAAACGGGAGAATTCCTTCGATGCCTGAAACGGTTTATCGCCCGACGTGGGCGGCCAGAAAAGATTTACTCAGACAACGGGAGTACTTTCGTGGCAGCAGCTAAGTGGCTGAAACAAGTGATGACTGACGAACGCCTCAACGAATTCCTCTCCCGTCAAGAAATCAAGTGGCAATTCAACCTGAGCAGAGCACCCTGGTGGGGAGGGCAGTTCGAGAGAATGGTTGGATTGGTGAAGAGAAGTTTACAGAAGACCATTGGAAACGGGTTCCTAACGTGGACCGAGTTAGAGGAGGTTATACTAGACGTAGAGGTTGCAGTCAACAACCGACCTTTAAGTTACGTGGAGGACGATGTGCAGCTACCGATCTTGACCCCCCACTCCCTGTTGTTTGGTCAACCAAATGCACTACTCGAGTTGGAACCGCACCGCATAGAAGACGGTGAATTACGCAAGCGAGCAAAGTATCTCAGACGATGCAAGGAGGCCGTCTGGAAGCGATGGACGGGGGAGTACTTAAAGGGGCTGCGCGAACGCCATCGTCTAAAGAATCCTGGAAAGCCCGAAAATCCTATTGTGGGCGAGGTCGTGCTGATCAAGTCGGACGACAAGAATCGCGGGAAATGGAAGGTCGGGATCGTCACGGAACTAATCAAAGGGCGTGACGGTGTTGTCCGGGGAGCAAAGTTGCGCACAGGGACCTCACATCTAGAGCGAGCAGTACAGCAGCTGTATCCGTTAGAACTGTCATGTGATCGACCGGGAGACGGCGACAGACCTCCAACGACCGAGTTGCGCATTGAAGCGCCAGCGTTCAGGCCTTCCCGTGATGCAGCCGTCGCAGCAAGATTACGTATGGAGGATCTTGCTCACGATGAGGAAGGGGATTGAACTTTGAACCAAACCGAAACAGATTGGATGACAACAGCGGATCGGATGCTTGAACATTCTACTTATGAACTGAACATCTGCCACTATGGCTACTGATTGATCAATGATTAGTGTGATTAGGAAATCGATTGAGAATTCTAGATGATAGATTCGTTCATAAAATCTAAGCGATAAGGTTCATTTCTCGACAGACATTTGCTCTCCGAGACAAATGGGGGGAGGGTGTCGGAAAAGTGACGTCAGCCGTGTAACCTCGCAACGCAAAACCAAGGGTGGTCTTTAGGATTGTGGTTTTGTAAAAGATATAGGCTAAGATCGACGCGATACGAAGCGTGTGACGACTAGAATAAAGATAGGAAAAGAAAACTACGCGAGTGACTAGTGTTGCTATACTGGGATTTCCAACAGGTCGGCTATTCACTGTTTACTACTCCTTTCGATCGCAAGGTTTAAGGTTTATTTTATTTTACTTTTTTTAAGTTAGAAATCGTTGTTTGAGTGCTTACAGTCGTTCGCTCCAAGGTTTTTTACTGGTCCAACACTTTTCGTGTTGGGCTATTTCTTTCCCAGTTTTAATCGCATTCTTCGTCACGTTCATTCTCCCTTCCCTCCGTTTCCCTTCAATCGCTCGATGATTGGAACCCGCAGAGCACCATACTTCCTTTTGGGGGCAAGCACCTTTCTTGTTTTACTTTTACGTTCTTTTGTCTTCGGGTTCATTTATTCGCTTCTTCCTTGGCTCCTTTTTCTCGACTGAGGGCGCAGGTGGCTCAACAGGCAGCGTTTTGTTTCACGACTCTAAATTAATGAAAACTTTCTTTGCTCTTGCTGAGATACATGTACTCATCGTCTTGTCCATTATTTTATCAGTTGACTGGTCAACCTGTACTGATTGGAGGAACCATGGGCACGTGTAGATAAGGTAAAGTGTAGGTGTAGGTGTAGGTAGGTAGTGTAGGTGTAGGTAAGTTAAAAAGTAGTCTCGGGGAAGTAACGTTCAAAGGTATTGTTATTATTGTAGGTGTTTGCTATTATTGTTGGTGTTTTCGATCCCTATACATATAGCCTTATGAAAAACACTTTTTCACGAGGGACGAAACTATTGGTTATCTTGAGCAGACATGGAGACCCAAATTGTTCCATGTTTTGTTTGGTTTTCAGTTATGTTTTGACAGGAACGGAAAAGGGAATGAACCAGACGTTTGGTACCACGTGTCACGGAGCGGTAAGTTCATATATTATACGCAATATTGTTTCTTGATTTGAAAGCATGATGACATAAAAAATGCAAAATGACCACAGCATTTCCTGGTTTCAAACCTTGGGTTGGATAAGGTTTGAAACGTGTAAGCAAATATGTTTGTTTGTTATGATTTTTTCTTTCCCATTTTCCCAGAAAGTATTTTGAAATGGATATTTATATATATATATATATTATCTATCTATCCATTTTTCTTCAGGGAAGGGCATTATCAAAATCAAAGTCACGGTGTGTGTTAGTAGTACTAAGAATAAAGTCATCAGCTGGTCCATCTTGACCTAGTCATAAACATAGTTCCATTCATGCAGTTTTAATTGTCCTTTCCATTCTCTTTCAGCCGAAATATTGACTATCAAGAAGTTCTCAATGGTCTTAAATCCAAAGGAATCTCAATAAGAGTGGCTTCCCCAAAACTGGTTATGGAAGAGGTAACGAATCAGTAAATGGCCGCCTTTTTTTTTTTAATTCGTTTTCATGCTGTAGCTTCCATGGCACTGCATCAAAAGCTGTTGAAATCTTAAAAAAAGAAAATGTGTGTTAATTGTGTGCATTTTTGTTCAGCTTTTTAACAGGCTCCTGAGTCTTATAAAAACGTCACTGATGTCGTTAACACTCGTAAGTATAAGCGTCTCTTGTTGTTCGATGTTACTTGCTTTTCAGGTTTTCATTGTTGCAGGTTTGCGTTGTGTTGTCAACGGTTTACAAAGAAAACAATCCCTCAAGATACATTTTAACTCCAAGAACTTCCGAGACAATGAGATTCTAACCTAAAGACGACAGCTCGTTGACGATGCAGGATTCCCTACCTTAGACACGAACTCGTTCTTCTGCTTATAAGGTGTCCTATCCGGCTGAGATAACTAAGAGTCGTTAGAGTCAGTTTCTTTTCCCTTCAAAGCAAATCATGTTTTTCCTTTCTGCAATCGGTTCACCTATCTTCAACGTCAAACACTGAAGTGCCTCCGTAATCAAGTTTTCACCTCTTTGAACTTGAGAAGCATAATAGAGAATTCCCCTGTGAAATGTTTGCATTAGTTCCGTAGAAAGTTAAATTTGGAAAAAATCATGAAATATTCTGATCACGAAACTGATGATGTCGTTTACTCGATCCAGGACATCATCATCATTGATTGTGTAAACACCCATCTCTGTCAAAGTGTGGTTACTTGACATATTGGTGTCCGTAATGTTTAACATAGACTGACAAAACCGGAATCGATGATCTGATACTATACGCAGATTAAGTGCGGTGACTGTACATGTTGGTGTCTGCAATGCTTGACATAGCCTGGCATTTATAAGTATGAAAAAAGAACTATTTAAAATATGTTTTTGGATTTTAATGTCCCTTATCAGATTGCAAGAAAGTAAGCAAGATTTGATTGGTTCATCTTTGCTAAACAAGCTGGTTCAAGTTAGAATCGATAATAAGTCGATACTAGCACTAAAGATTGATGTTTTGCGGTAGCGATTTGTACTTATCACAAACGATTGGTGGCAGCACTGACGATTGGTATCGTTACAATTTCTGTATTTTACAAATAACACAAGCCATACTCGTTTAACACTATCAACTGACATTAAAACCTATAATTGATATTAAGCGCTATCGATCTGTCTCGGAACACCAGCGATTTACAACTGGCGCTTTTAATTGGAGTCTTACAACGGCGATTGGTGGAACAACAAAAGCGATTGAGGCTTAGGGCTAATGATTGAACATTTTTTAGAGCGGAGACTAAATTGATTTTAAAACATGATTTGTTGATAGCTCTAACGATTGAGTTTCATCACTAACGAGTGATAATTTTGGCACAAATGGCTCCCCATACTTTCCATGTTGGTATTTGTAATGCTTCACAGAGACTGACAACACCGGCATCGGTGATCTGATTACCACGCAGATTAAGTGCGGTGACTTTACATGTTGGTGTCTGTAATGCTTGACATAGACTAGCAACACCGGCATCGGTGATCTGATTACTAACCAGATCAAGTTCGGTGACTTTACATGTTGGTGCCTGTAATGCTTGACAAAGACTGACAACACCGGCATCGGTGATCTGATTATGACCCAGATGAAGTTCGGTGACTTTACATGTTGGTGTCTGTATTTCTTGACATAGACTGGCAATACCGGCATCGGTAACCTCCCCACCACTCAGTTCAAGCGTGGTGATTCTATTCCATTCAGATTCCTCCTCGGCATTGAGCGCACCAAAAACATTTAATGTAAAAGACACAACAGGGCAGTCCACATACGCCATCCCGACGCGAGAAAGATCAAAACGTCCATTACGTATGCAGAATATGTCGTGAAATCTCCTTACTATTCCCTTAGTAAACTCGATGTCTTCGTATTGTAGGAGACATTTAGAAATTAAAAGCCCCCTCGTGCATTCATCTGCTGATAGGTCGTCGCTGAGAAATTTGTTGATAATCAACTTTTCCACAAATTCGTTGTCTTTTTGCTTGGACAAAATACCCGACATAAATAGAACTACTTCTGTAGACACGTGTCTGGGGGGGATTGTTCTTGTCTTTACAAACCAACGAGCCGCTAAGTACTCTTGGACAGTCAAGTGTGTAAAAAAAAAAATGTTTAGTCGTCGTAGAAAAAGATTTTCTGAAAGGAGGACCGCAATGAAGAAGACCGCTTCCACACAGCCTTTCAAACTCGTGTAAGTCAAGAGTTTTCAAATCCTCTTTAAGGAAAAGAAACCTCCTCTCCAGAAGAAGTTGAGCAGCCAGCTCTGATAATTCATCCAGAGTCTCTTCGAGAGAGGCTCTTTTCTTTTTATCGAGCTTTTGCACGAACATGTTGACCACTTCATCATAAAGGTCACTTGTTTTCACCGGGAGAGGATTATTCTTCTTTGATTGCTGTAGAGTATATTCAAAGTAGGAGCACATAAGAAAACAGAGCACAGGAATGTGGGCAAAGCTGATAAGATTGACATTCTTTGTAATGTGTTCAATTACAATATTTTTCATTCGGTCGTTGTTTTTAAAATACTTTGCAATGTATTCTTTTACTTGTGGCTCGGAAAATCCTGTAATTTCAACTTATCTATCAAAATAGATGTCTTTGGCTTTTATTTTGTCAGATTCATCGGGTCTTGACGTGATCATGACGACTGAACCTCTCAGTAGTTTTCCTTTGATAAGCTTGGCACACAGTGCTGCTACTGGCATTTTCTTTTTGGCGTTATTTGGGTACTTTTCATCTGAATCACTAGCAATGTACTCTTGTTGTGAACACTCGTCATACCCGTCGATTGATCTGTTCTGGCATCAGAGGAATTATCAATGCTTGGTTTGCCTCGTACCTTCTCGGTCGTTCACAAGTAACTGAAGTGGGTTTTAACTTATCTACCGAATGTATGATCTCATGTGGTGTCCCACAGGGGTCTGTGCTTGGTCCTCTGTTATTCTTAATCTATATTAACGATATTCACAACTCTTCAGCGAAATTGTCATTCTATCTCTTTGCTGATGACACGAGCTTGTTGTATGCTGACTCTAATTTGAAATCTCTTGAAAAAACCGTCAATAGCGAACTGCTCAAAGTCTCTGACTGGCTCAATGCAAATAAGTTAACGCTCAATGCTAAAAAGTCAAACTATGTTATCTTTCGTCCATATCAACGTAAGTTGAACTACTCGATTAACATTGAAATGATCGATAACTGTACTCAAATTCCTACCACGCTTCAGTGCGAAGACCATGTTAAATATCTTGGCGTCCTATTGGACAGCAACTTAAGCTGCAAATTTCAAATAAATAATGTTGCATTAAAAATAAGCAGAACTGTTGGTGTTGTTGCCCGTCTTAGGCACTTCGTCCCACGTACAACCCTTTTAAAACATTATCAATCATTGATCTTGCCTCATCTGACATATGGTTTGGCGGCTTGGGGTCAAGCTGCCAAACCCCATTTAAAAAAAATCCTCGTGCTTCAAAAACGAGCCCTTCGTTTGATGTACTTTTCTGAACCTAGAGCCCATGCTGTGCCTTTATTTATTTCCTCGAAAATTCTACCCCTACAAATGTTATATGCTGAAAAAGTATCTTCTATAATGTTTGACGTTTCCTGCATGAATGCTCCGTCTAACATCTGTGATTTCTTCACTAAAGCTAATTCAAAGCACAGGCATGAGACCAGGTTTTCTTCGTCTGGAAATTATTATGTTCAAACTTCAAGACTGAATCTAAATCAAGATTCTTTTTCCAGGTTTGGAGCTAAACTTTGGAACGCAATTCCTAACGAATTTCGTCAACTCTCCAAAGGAGCTTTTAAGAAAAATTTTCATGACTTTTTGCTCTCGATAATGGAAGCAGAGGACGATTATGTTGAAGTGCTCATTCTCCTACAAAAAATGGCAAATTCTGCATCCTCGACTCAATGTATATAATTGATAGTTCTGTTAGTAGTAAATTTGATTGTAATATCATTCTGTAAGACTATATATTTTGTAACTTTAGCTTGTTTTTTTTTCAGTAGTTCTTATTTATCCAGATAGTTTATTTAGTTACTTTACAATTATTATATTATCTGTTATGACTGCTGTAACCTTTCCTCTCCGCCTGCCTCGTCTAGCTTTTGCTATTTGCGGGTGGAGATGGCAAAATGATTTGCATGAAATAAAGTATAGTGTGTGTGTTCTCACATTGGACATGGCCGGTGAGGCATTAGCGAGGTACTCGGTTTGGCTTCTTATTGATTCTTTTAACGCATCGGAGTATTCTGCTACAGCTGAAAAGAAAACCGTTACCTCCATTTATTTTCATAAACCATTCATGTACTAACTTTTTCAATGCTCGACGAAGAGTCATTGAAACGCGATTGTTTCATTGACTATCACACTCGCTGAGTTTTGCTTTAATTAGGCTTTCCAAAGGTGCAAGTTAATCTCGAATCCGTTCGCAATTAATTGACACCAAATTCCGACAGACCAATTGAAAAAGCGTAGCAAGGGGTTGGTGTGAAGGTTAAATTATTTCATTCTTAATAATATGCCTGCAAACATTTCAGAACGCTCATTAGATGAGAACACGTTAATTAATCCCAAACAGCGCAGAAAGTTGAGATTTAGAGCAGAAAGTTGGAATTGATTGTAGACAGATGAAACAGTTTGATTGCTAGGAGAGTCACAAAAGCGTAACAAAATAAAATAGCGGAGAGGTTAGGGGAAGGTAACAATCTTTTTAATCCAGAGTTTGATGAAGAATGCAAAAAATAAAATACAAAACAAAGCACAAACAACTGGCCAAAAGTCTAGAAGGTTTGTGCATTGAAAAATATATATCGGAGGCCCTTAACAAACTTCTTGTGGAATTTCACGCAATAGTTTGTAAGAAAGACGAGGAAGATTCCGGAATTCCGGAATCCAGCACTCACAGCGTGGAATCCAGAATCTAATACTGTTCTGGATTACCTTACATGAGGCGTGGGATATCTTTCTTGTACTGATTATTGCTGTCGACCGATACCTAAAAGACTAAGAGTGCAAAAATCCGATTGTTCGTGACGGTGAGTATAAAATCTCGACCCAAATTTTTGGGGAAAAGCCCGACTACTCCAGCACAAGGTAAAGGCAAGCGGCCGAACCAGCGAGCCATGACACGGAAAAAAAAAAGAGGAAAGAAAGAAACAACTAATTAAAAATTATTAGTATTATTAAAAAGTATTCGCATGTTTTTTTTTCGTGCAATTTGGGATAAAGCAGCACTTGTAAATTTTATTTAAATACTAAAAATTGCTCTCGCCCGACAGGCTCGCGCAATTTGTTCGCTTTTGAAAAATTTGCTGGCGCTGTTTCATCCTAAATTTTACTCTAAATCATGTGATTACCAGCACTAACCGACCCATTTCGGTTGCGGTACCAGGAATTTGTGGTACGGGAGGAACTAACTTTGACTTAGAAAACTTTTTGTGTGTGTGTTTACGCCAGAGGCCTTAGTACACTTAGTGGAGAGAATGCGTCCTGTCGTCTCCACTTCATCAAGAATTTTAGCTTTTTCCCATTTCTTTTTTTCGACGAACCCGACCAGGCAAATACTGTAGGACTTACTGCAGTTTTTTTGGTGCAAATAACCTTGGCAGGGAATCTATTTGAACTGTGAGTTCTCTTTACTCCTCGCATGAGGAATAAAAAAATAGATAAATAACTCGCTTATCACCCAAAAAATTCATGGAAAAGCCAACACCTGGTCTTTTTTCCAATTTCGGGTCAGAGAGAAAGGGGTCAGTTCTAGTGGAAGATATTTCTCTGAGTTTGAACTCTTGTTAAAGGTAGGCATTCTATAATACTAAAATGAACTGATTGTTAAATTGCTTATCACCCTCTGATCAGAGGCCCTTCAATCTTCCTCTTCAAGTTTCCTTTCTCAAGAAAGATCAAAAGGCCGTGCACAGATTTTACCGTCGATACACAATACCTTTGTCTTCTGCTTTCTTTATAGGGTTAACGATTGCTTCCTTTAATTCATCCATGCTTTTACCAAACTGCTCTGTCATTTCATGCAGGCTTTTACCAATTTCATCCAATTTTTCTTTGATGCTGACTTCATCCATGATGCACTGTTTTAGAAGCTCTTTGTAGTGTTCTTCGAAATCAGGGTCCATGCATTCCTTCTTCAGATCATCAATAGCACTTCGATAACCAGTTCCTCCTAGTCTCACCAATGAATCTTGGATGTCCTGCCAGTATTGATTGAATGTTGGGTCATCAACTGAGGAGTTGCTGACATGACCATAAACTGTGTTTCTGTAGCACTTGATACGAACGATATCTGCCTCGAAGGTTGTGTCTGTGGCAGGAGGAAGTGTATCCCAGCCTGTCGCTGGAGGAGCAAGACCACAAATGTTCCTCAGCAAGACCATAAGAAGAGTTATATCGAAATTCTTCGATGAAACTGAGGATCTGACAGCAGGATACAGTTTGCCCCATTGTAGGGGATTTAACACTTTCTTTTTCAGTGATTGTAGCACTGTATGGACTGAAGGACTGGACAAAAGTGTGTCTAGGTTACCGGTTGGACGCTTCTTTTCAAATGCTTCTCTCAGGACATCTGATCCGACATCCACCAGAAGCCTGCACAGCCGGGCGTAATTGGTTGTCTCTTTTGACGAATGAAACGAAGGTGCTGCAGCGGTGGCCACGAAGAAATACCGGATCGTTACTAAGAAAAGGTCTATGACTTTTTAACCAAGAAATTTGCTTGCTGCTTTTTCGTCAGTCTTCCAGGTCCAGCACTGAAAGAATGAATAAGATATTCGATTTCAAAACCAATTGACTCACACAAATATTTTCACTTGCAAAAGTGTTCGTTATATCTCAAGGTCACCAAGGGTATTGCATTAAACTGATTTTGAATACCTCTGGAGCACTGATTTCTCTTTTAAAATTGCTTGCAAATGCTTCTCGAATCTGCTTTTGCGTGACTTAAAAAAAAGCGTGACATATGGCCGTTTCATTTAGTGTGGAAATCAAACTGGCCTTTTCTTCAGATCCGAGTAGAACTCCTTCCTTTTAGCCGGCGCACTTTCCATACACGTAAATTAGGGGAATTTAGGGCAGCATTGCAGGGTTTTTGGCTGATAGCTTCCTAATTTCAATCACCAGCGTGTTTTACAATGTATTCAAATATTGATATAAAGTAAAGAGAGGTTGATCGCATCTGGGAAAAAAGAATTTCTTCGGATTCGGAATTCCACCAAAACAATCCGTATGATCATACTCCTTTACACTTCTCTTTTGTTTAACCTGTGGCTGTCGGAAATGAGACTAAAAAATCTGCTATTTTTCCATTAGTTTACAGCAACATTTGCAATTTAGCCTCTGCTTCTTTGGTTAGTTCCTCCATGCTTCGCGAGTCCCGTCGGAGGTGCCACTGTGTCGGAAATGAGACTAAAGAATCTGCTATGTTCCGAAACTTCGCGTTTTATTTATGAAATCAACTTGATATCTCTCTCCCTCCCTCCCTCTCTCACGCTCCGGTCTCTCTCATTTTTAAATATATAATATGTTCAATCATCTGTCACTTATCGCAAAAAATCAACCGGAAATCAATTAACGCTGAATAATCTCTCACATGGCAAAATTCTTGAATTAAACTCGATCTACATCGTAAAAGAGGTTATCGTTCATCGTGATGGTAAGTAATAACAAACTGTGTAATAGTTTGTCTCACGATGTAGTCAGTTCAGATGTAGATCGCGACGTTTCGACTGCTTGCTGCTAGTCTTCATCAGGCGATGGGGTCGACTGCTCACTCGTTACCATTTGTATCAAGGCTATCTAATCGCGATTGCATCGACCCCATCGCCTGATGAAGACAAGCAGCAAGCAGTCTAAACGTCGCGATCTGCATCCCAATTGACTACTTTATAACTTTATAACAACTTTATTGGGTACGTCTACGGATAGACGGACGCCAAATGGGTTAGTGCAGCGGGACATGGAGTCCCATACGGGGCACTACCCCTCTTAAATCCACCCAACCCAACCCAGGGGAGGACATCCATCACACAGTAATCTCGTGCGTGGGAAATTAACGTCTCCTACCCCAAACCCTGCAGGAGACGGGACCTCCGGCTTAACGTCTTATCCGAGAAGACGAAGCAAGGTGAGTGAAGCGGCTTGCTTAAGGCCACAACGTAGTGCTCCGGCCAGGACTCGAACCCGGGCCGTCCGACCCAGAGTCCAGCGCTCAGACCACTGGACCACTCACGCCTCAATTAAACAATTTATCATAAACTTAATCTAGGCTATCGATGACCTTTTTACTTTCAGGAGATAAATTGTGTACATGTAACTTATTCTACAATTCGATTGCCACCTAGGCAGAGCTTCATGAGAACGAAGTGGCAGCAGATAAACAAGTGAAGCACAATACAGCGTGAACGAGGGAAAAAAATTGCACGAGGTGCTGTCAGTGATAAACATAAAAGGACATAAAAGGACCGTTAAATTGACTTGGCATGAGCTAAAAATTACCTCAGCGATTTTTTCACAAATGGTGAATACTGCAATCTTGCGTGATCCAAAACGTATTGTGGTAAAATTTCCGCACAGCCCCACACTTCATTATGCATTCAGTTCTTGAATAGAGAAAACAATAACTAAAACAATACATTGCTATTGGGAAAACAGATTTGTTTAACAATAGTATGGGGCTGTACGGAAATTTTACCCGTATTGTTATTTTTAGTTTCTAATCGTGTCGTGTTTGTGAGTGATCTGTAGCGTATCAGGACTATACCAGGACTTCGATTTTAATCGTTGCGTAACCACATGAACCGATTTTAGTCGAATGATTTCGACAAACTCGGTAAGATTTAATCGATCGTTCGACTGTATGAGCCATTTTCTTCACCCTTAGTGACTTCTTTTTATGGTCAATTCAGCCTGTGTGCGGGCTAAAATAAAGACGGTCGGGAAGGTAAAATGCTTGCTAGCGCAGCGTAGATTCACTTGAGGTCGTAACGATGTGTTTATTACAAGTTGTAATAGACAAAAAGAACGTATTCAAACTGAAACTCGACTCAATATGGAATAATCTACAAACTTATCTCCAAAGGTTGACTTGTGAGCTCTCACTCGGAGGCCCACTTGCAATTGGTTTGCGGTCATGGAAGCATAACGATTTCACCTGGTTATATTATCAGCTCCCTGCAACATGCGTTAATTTAGGTCAGTCAGGCTTCGATGTCTCAGCAGTCATCAGAATAGAAAAAAGTTGGTTGAGATAAAGGTTTGTCCATTTGCGACCTAAGATGAAATCTCGTATACAAGCGGATTTCATCGTCAAATGACGCAGACAATTTCAATTCGGTGAGCTCACACTTGCAGTTTCCAAACACTAACCTTTGCTCTGCGCTATCAATAGTTTCCGTCACATCTTAAGAGAGTGTCTCTGTAAGAGCGGTCCGGTCGATTTTGCTTGAGACACGGATTTCGCTCGTTTCTCGTGTG
>NC_142674.1:12100618-12130618 GCF_964200805.1 Pocillopora damicornis | reverse complement strand
TCTTTGCCTGCTTGTGGTTCGCTAAAGTCGTAGCGCGTGATCTTGACACCAGTGCGGTCAACGATGCTGGGGAGCGAAAGCAGAAGATAACCGCAGTGGTAACAACCGGCGTTGTCTGATCTCAACTACACTTGGCTGAGATTTGGCTTCAAAGCCTTCAGTGTTGTCAACGTGTGTTCGATTATAGACGCCACCGCAAACCAGTTCTGAGTGCACTCATCAAATATATGGATGTAGGTTCGTGTCTAAAGAGAATATTAGAGTGGTTAAATAAAAAAAACAAACCAAAAATTCAACCCGGAATCTGACACATTTTTTGGTTTTGGCTTCGGGGCAGTTAGTTGTCCGAGCTCGAATAAACTCGCCTTTTCATATTTTCGCGTTCGTGCAGTCAGTGTGCAAAAAAAATTTGCACTGAATTTTCCTTCAGATTTTATTAAAGAGTTATATGCTAACTTGGAAAAAAGAATGACTCTAGTACTGTTTCAACATTAAACAAACCTCAATTTCCTCGTTGTCTGCTTTGTTAATGGTAACAGTAATGTGCCAGGGCTTTCCTTTTTTGGCAAACCAATCGCGCTGCGTCTCTCTGTAGCCTATTGGTAAGAACTTCATAGCCCAATCCATGATTAACAACACGCTGCTTTGTGAAAGGGCATCGACCGCAGCGGTCTTTGCAGCATCTTGGTGAACAGGTCGCACAATGTGCGACTTCCATTCTTCAAGTTTTGGTATGGCCGATTGGAGATCATGCTCGAGTTCCTCCTCTTTCTCCTTGTTGCTATGGAGAGAAAGAGAATGTAAGTAACAACAAAATTCATTGTATATGACGGCATCCTACTAAGTGCTGCTAAAATTCAATTTTTGATTGCAACATGTGAGATACGCAAGTTACGTTAAGTTTTGCTTTTCTTGTTTCTTTTCTTTCTTCTTACATCTTCAACGGCCACTTTTCCATTATCTTCCAAATTCATTTCGGCTGTGGATACCGAAATGAAACGAACATGTAAAATAAAACGGCAGATGTAGATTCTATAAGAATTGTATTAATAAATGAAAGAAGCACTCGACTCAGGCTAAGCTAACGCTAACCCACACAAGGCTGGAAATCAAGACTGTTCTCTACCTTTTCATACTTTCCTTTCACATAGAACTCAAACATAAGAACCATGGGAACAATAATCCTCACCCCAGCCTACTACTACAAGCCAAATGTAACCTATTTTGATTGAACTAAGATATTATCAGCCTGCAAGATCCATTGTTTTTGGTGGGACTGTCAGTACAACCATTGTCTGCCTTAACTAAAGGTTGATTACCTTTCAATTGCTTCAGCTTTACATGTCGCTCTTTCCTTTCTCCCTGATCTCCGAGATCTTCCAGTCTGTAAAAAACTTTTTTAAGGAAAATAAACTGAACAGGACAGTGTATAAAATGTGACATCAAACCTTCAAGGCAGTAAAGTTCCAGAACACCAGTTCCGCCCGTTCCGTTGAAATGTTTTCTGACAACAAATGCATTCAAGCCCAAACCACCTAAGACTGATGTTGAGGCTGGTAGTCTAGTAACCATAACCGCGTGAACAATTCTTTGTGCAAAAAATGCTGAGCTGTCAAGTTCGACTGTCAAATTGGGCCTTTTTCTTAAGCGAAAAAACAAACAAACAAAAAAACAAAACAAACCAAGGGCTACCCAAAAGATAATTGCCATATTTCTCTGTTTTTGTTTTTGTTTTTTCATCTTCACCTACTTGTATTCTTCTTTGTCAATTTGCTTGGCGAGAGAAATTCTTTTCCTAATGGAGGACATAAATGACACATTAACTGGAAAGGAGTCCAGCTCGTTTCCTGCAACGCGAAATTTGAAAAAGAATAAAATTAAGAAAACAAATATGAAAAAAAAAAACAAACAAACGAACGACACGAAAGACTGTAAGTTAACCCTTAAACGCCTATTCATGACTGGCATCTAGTTTCTTCTGACAGCATCACTCCTGAATCAAACATAAAGGTCACGAGAATAAAGGGAACGACCATCTAAAGAAACTCTTGATTGTTAAACAAATTCTCTTTTTTAGTTCCATAGAAAATTCATGGAAAATGGTGTGGAGAAAATGCAAACTGATTTTTAAGGGTGTAAAGGGTGAAATTGTAGTCGGGCTGAGTAAACTCCTAGATGTACCTTTTCCTCCTAAAATATTTGTTGCAGCTAAAAGAAATATTTATCAAGTAGAGGGGTATCATCTTCGAGCAATAACAAATTTTCTTAACCCTGTGATCCATAAGAGTGACCAACCTCCAACTTCTCCTAACGACTGTCACACCCAAGTAAATATTTCTCAAAAGACTATAAATGTATCAAACACAAGATATTGGGTGCTTAAAATTAACCTCTAACCTTGTTATCAAATGGGTATCCAATCATCCTTCTGTTAACAAAGCTATCCGTACTCGCATTAGGTATGATCTATGGAAGCAATGGTCCTCGAAATGCTCCGAACGCACACGCTAATCTTTTGGAAGAAATGTCCTTCCAATGACATGAATCCATGCACGTCAGTAAATGGGGTATTTTGGCAAGCTAAAAAAGCGAAGCTTGGGATCCTGCTTGTTTTTTACCAGACTAATGCCCTCGAACGCTTCGCAATTAGCCATTTTACTAGGGAAAACCCCAGGATAACCCCAACTACGAAAGAACGGAGCAACCATTACACGTCATCAACCCAAAATGCCTTGCGCACCTAAAAAGACGGAGAACGCGGGTAGTTCGAACTTGTTGTGAAAGCCAGTTTTGAAGGCCGTAAAAAAATTAACAAGGTTAGAGGTATGATTTTAAGTACCACATATCTTGAGTTGATACATTTAGAGCCTTTTTCGCAGTATTTGCTTTAACACTGAAGGTTCCCTTTTGATCGATTTTGATTGATCGGTCTGGTCTCCATGGACTTGTCAAAGGCTTTCGACACCTTACCTCATGAACTGATTGTTTTGAAATTAAAAGAATATGGAGCAGATGAAGCAACAACCTCCCTGATAAAATATAATTTATCAAATCGATTCCAAAGGGTGAGACTGGGGGATACGCTTTCCAATTGGCAACCTATATGCAATGGTGTACCACAGGGATCCATCCTCGGCCCTCTATTATTCAACATCTTCATGAATGATCTTTCATATGTCATCAAGAAGTGCACTCTGTCCACTTACGCTGATGACACTCAAATCTTTTACGCCGACAATCAACTCTCCAAAGTTGAAGAAACAATCAACAATGATCTTATTAGTGCTGATATATGGTTTGCGCGTAATGGTATGAAGAGGAACAGTTCAAAATACCAGGCTATGGTGTTGGGAAAACACAAGGGAACTGATGAACCAGTGTTTAAGTGTGAGGAGTCACAACTTCCCATATCCAACACAATAGAACTTCTTGGCGTGACAATCGAGGATAAATTAAATTTTGAAAAGCACATTGCTAAAATATGTAGAAAAATCAGTCAACAAGTCGCCGTATTAAAAAGGATGCAGAAAATGTTGTCTTTTGAGACTAGAAGGGATCTTTATAAAGCTTTCATTTTACCACACTCCGAAACGTGGCACTTCTGTAATAAAAAGTCAGCTGACAAGTTAGAGTTGGTGAACAAACGTGCGCTCCGTTTTGTTTTTAGAGATAAGTACTCGCCTTATGAGGAACTTTGTAAGCGTATCGGTCCCTCAAGTCTTCGTGAACAGCGATTAGGAAAAATATATTGTCCTCTGTCTTTATGATATTAGCCAGTGATGCAGGTCCAAAAAGCTTACGTGATCTTATAACAGTAAGGTGTTCCACTTATAACCTTAGGGAAACCACAATACTGGACCTCCCAAAAGTAAAATCAACAACCTTCGGGTTAAGATCATGGAGATATGCTGCATCGAAATTATGGAACGCTTTACCGGACGAGTCTCGAAAGATACAAACATTTACTACTTTTAAAAATTACTTAAAAACATTAGATCTCACAGGACTCTAGTGCGGTGAGGATCTATCCTTGATTATATTTACTGTTTTTAATGATTACATTTTATACATTTTACTTGGTGACTACATTGTTAAATTCTTATATTTTAATATTAGCTAGTTCTTAATCTTAATTTATTTAAATTTATATACCTTCATAAGGCTTTATAATTTCCTTTTCTCTTTTTATTTCGTGGCGTACCTGTAAACTAGCTTTTAGCTAAGCGTTCTGACCACGTTAAATAAATTGATTGATTGATTGAGGTCTTGAGAATAGGAGAAATGATCCCCAAGTAAAGAAGCTCTTGATTTTTTGACGAAATCCCCATGTCAACACCTTAAGAATTATATAAGGAACAGCTGCATGGAGAATTATTTGCATACTAACGTTAAGGCATAAATTTTTTATGTAACTAAAAAGGAGATTTAGACTATGGCACCTTAAAGGTGGCCTCATGGTTAGTGCGCTCGAGACGTCTTCGCTTTGCAGTTCCCTCATCTTCATCATAATCACTGCGAACAGGAAACATTTAAGTTAAATTTTGATAAAAAGAGAGTCATTTACCTCAGTTTACAGGCTGACAGTCATGAAAACCATTTCAGAAGGAGAAGCCTGAAAGAAATTCAAGCTCCGATGGAAATTGAAGTCCATTACAAATATGCTAATGTAGATGTGGTATGTACCTCCTTCTATGAATGAGCTCCAATATTGAAGATAATTCTTGAAAGTGGCCTTGCTCCACCATTCTGTCTGCCTCGTCAATCACAAGATATCTCAAGTTCTCCAAACGGCAGACATGCTCTTCACCCTGAAATTAAACGCCGCCAGAAGATATCTCAAGAATCATCCATTTGATAGAAAAAGGCTACACTCCAATTTCACCGTTGGGTATATGAAAAAGAAAAAAAACGCCCAGCACTGATGTTTACAGAGGAGTAGAAAATGCTTACAGCTGTACTTATCATTTTTTACGGCGCTTTACGAACGGAAAAAACTTACACGACATTGGAAATCCAAATTCATGCTGAAAACTACACAGGACAATTGATCTCATGAGAAACATACCTAAATGTAAAAGTGTGTGTCGACTGTTTCAAATCTCTAAAAGAAAGTGAATCAGTACAACTTATGATACATGAGGTACTTACCTCGGAAATCAAATCCCACAGTCTTCCCGGGGTGGCTACTATTATCTCAGGACACTTGTTTAAAAGCCTCTGTTGTTTTTGAGGTGCCATTCCTCCAACCACAGCAACAATCTTGAAAAAAAGGAATTGTTTACTGATTCGAATGATTTTGAGGTACTTTGTTTGGTGGGTATTTCTCTGATAAAAGATAAAGTTGACACAGGACTAGAAGGGGTGCCAAGGGAGGGGAGGGGAGGGGGTAAATGGTACATCATGGGAGGATTGTAATTCTCTGAACAAAAGGGTTTTTATGTACTTTGCTGGTGAAGGTACCAAAAAATAATAGAGTTTATGTTTGAGGGAATAACAATGTTTTCAGCACTTACTCATCATTATTTGAATTGCTTAAGCCTACTGTGGCTACAAATTCATGTTTCCCCAAAAAAATTAAAAAATGCTTTCCAAACAAGAGATAGGTTTGCATTCTGTGCCACTGAAAAGAGGAAAATTGAAGGCTCAGGAGACAAAATTGACTTGGGCCAATAAAAATAAAGTAATAATTGAGTTTCTAACAATGGGAAAACAGAAACTAACTGTGGAGGTGACTTCCAAATTGTCAATTTAAGTACATCATGTTACCTCTAAAGATGTGTGTTTTGTAGCCTGTTTGAGATGATTTTTTATTTCCATAACCAATTCTCTGGTTGGTGTCATTATCAACGCCAGGAGTGGTTTCTTGAGCTTGGATGTTCCATTACCAGTTTCTGTGGCATTTGTGGTATTATTTTTGGTTGTATTTTCTGTAATTTCACCTGCTTCTTGACTGGACTTGTGGTCAAGGATGTGGGTGAGAATTAGAATCCCAAAGGTTAGTGTTTTACCTGAACCCTAATAAATACCAAAAATTTTTTATCATAACTTCAACAGACAATTTCAAGACATTATCCAACAAATGATATGAGAACTATGAAACTTACAACTTGAAGGGACTTATCTTGACAATCTTATTGTAATGCACATTTTTGTATACATAATGTTCCATCAACCAACTACAGGAAGATATAGAATGCCTACATATAGAAGGAAGAGCTATTACATTAGTTCTTAAGAGAGCAAAATTTAACCATCAGTCAGTCAGTCAGAGCTCTCTCTCAAGAGGTACATCATACACATACTTTCAGCTCAACAGCTCTCCTCAAGAGTGCTTTTACAAAATTCATATTTATAATTATTCAACAATCACTTAGTACTTAGACAATAATTAAGGTCAAAGACCAGCTCTAAAGAAACAGAAACTGTTTGCTATAATGTGTGGGAAAGTCTTGTTACACAAAATGAGCTAAATGAGCAAGGTGTACATCATAGTAGACACATGTACATGTTGAAAATTATTTTTTTTCCTCTCTCTCTACCTCTTGAAAAAAAAAAAAAAAGGATTCCTCAAAATAGTTGTGAAACCAAGTAAACAAACAATACACATAAAAAAAGAGACCTCCACCAATGCAACTGCTGTGATTCAACTCACTGTTTCTGCTGCACCAATGATGTCCCTGTGGTGGAATATTGCAGGTGGAAGGGAGAGAGTCTGTATAGGGGTTGGTGTAGTAAAACTTTCTTCACTGAGTCCTCTCTGAACTTCTTTGGGAACACCAAGGACTTCCCAAGAACTCATATCTACCATGGGCTCTAAAGTTTAGTTCAATCAAAATAAATAATTTAGCTATAAAATATGATTGCATCTTAAACTCATAGTGTTAGTGAGAAATATCATTTTAACAGTTGAACGGAATGGGTAATTTGTTCCTGTATAGATATGAAATATGTTTATAGAGGTTTCATAATCTAAATTGATAAACACTTAATTAATAAATAACAATACAGTTACTGTAATAAAAAATTTATCAGTAAAATTGCATTATTTATTACACCCATTTTGAAATCACTGGTGGTCCCTATAATCTGATTGGCTCTAATTGATACAATTTACTCACAAATTGCACCATTTTTTGCCTTAAATTGCATCTTTTTTCCAGCTAATGAGGAGGCTACACTAAAGATAAAACAACCAATCAGATTTCAAGGCTCGTTTAAAGTAACCAATCAAATTGCAGGAAAATGAAAGACAAAGAGTATCACATGGCAAATTTTGCAACTTTTGTTTCCAAAACTCTTACTCCCCCCCCCCCCCAAAAAAAAAAAAAAAATGGATGAATTTAATTTCAGACCGGCTCAGTACTGCAGCAATAAAATATTTGAACTTACCAAGTCCTGTATTTGGGTGATTTCAAAATAGATGTAATAAAGTGGTCATTGAACCTCGTGTCATGTAATTTTGGTCTGAAATCATACTTGTGATTTCAAATCGAACTCATGCTGCATGCTTGTTTGAGTTTGAAATCACGCATATGATTTCAGCACAAATTGCACTCCACTTAGTTCAATTACCATTATTTATAGAAAATCATATCTTTGCCAACATAATATTATCTAAACAAAATGTGTTTGATTCTCTTCTTAATAATAAAATTCAAGGACAATCATTGGAGTAAAATTGTACTTTGTTTTGTGCATTTCCCATCCATAATTCCTTAAATTAAATCTTACCTGGAGGATCTTCCACCAGTCTATTGTCAGTGACTATTTCTACTCTGTTTTTCTCTTCTGACTGGGCTTTACTTTGGGCCTTGTTTTTCTTTTTCCTCTTCTTTTTTCCCTTTGTCTATTGGTCATTCTTTGTGCTTTTTTCAAGTTGTGTGGATGGTGTGGTAACGGTTTTTTTCAGATTAGCCTGAAGATTTAAATCAAAAGACAATACTATGTAGCTTTTTTTTTTTTTTTTTTCCTGTGAGCCAAACTTCTAGAGAAAACCAAAAAAAAAGCTTCTATTCTTAGATGTACATAACTGTGCATGTATGGGTAAAGACTGAAAAAATGCATGAGCCCTTGGGACAATGCAGTCTGCTGTCTTCAAAAAAATTAGGACAAACTACTCTCAAAATGATTTTGATCAATTCCCGTATTTCCATGTAGTTCTTGTGGTGAGTGTTGTTGTTGTTTTCTTTTTGTTTGTTTGTTTCTTTTCTCATTTAAGGTATGACTGGCAGTTATCTTAGTTTTGATTCTCACGTCTAATATATACACCCAATCTGACTCAGGAGACAAGTCATTCCATTTGGGTCAGGTTGAGGATTATTATTAAGCGTCTTGAAAATCGACTTGTGGTAAGACATTTCCACCTTAAGAGACACGATTTATTCAGATTTCCAGTAGCACAAGATGACTTAACCACTTATTTACTTCTGGTGGGTCGATTTGTAAACAACTCAACCCAATTTGGATCTATTGGACAACCCTCAACATTTATAATTAAAGATGAGTTATAACGAAAAATAAATAAACAAAAAAAATTCAAAAAGATAATTTTTCCCAATTTCTCGTAAAATATAAGGGTAATTTCACCACGTGCTTGAAGTGAATCTTACATTTGTATCTTCTAAATTTAACCATGCGGTATGTTTTAAAGCACTTTAATCAATTCACCTCCTGCAGCGGCCGTTCTTTTATTTTCTTCTTCTGAGCTGGTCCACCTGCACTAATTCCTGTTAGCTCTTCTGGATGATAATCTTCCATGACTTCAATGGACACAAATCCATCCATTTCGCCCGCAAAGAACGAAGGATCGTCCAATTCTACTGGTTCCCATTTTCGCTTCTTCCCTTTCGAATTCTTCTCTACCATTATGGAGCAATAATCAAAGAGCTTTAGTTGAGAAACTGAATGTAAACGCTCTTTTAAATAACAAACAACCGTTTTGGTTTATCCTTAAATAATTAATAAAAACAATCTCACGTCGTCCGCCATTAGCAACATGATCTCGAGACCGAAATTACGATTATCGTTATTTCTAAATTGGCACCAAATTTATGGATATAGTAATTTCGTGGCACTCTTTACCAATCCTCTTTAAACGTGTTAAATAAAGAGAAGGACTCGGTTCCACTGTCTTACAACATTCAAGATGGCGGAGGAAAGGGGTAAATGTGCGTTCAGTTGTGATCAGCACGATCTCGACACCAAAATAACGATTATCGTTATTTCTAAATTGGCCCTGAAATAACGAATATCATAATTTCAGTGCATGTCTGAGACCTTCGGGCTCGAAGCTTGGGAACTAGTATTCAGGGAAAGATAAAATGGCGGCTTACGGCGGCGAAGGAAATCTCAGTAGTTTAATATTTAGCGTGAAAAGGCTTGGGTGTTGTGATCTGGTTCTCAAGTAAAAAAAAAATCACGGTCTGCAATGGCCCTACCACCTTTTGAACAACAAGAAAACATTGAAACGGTGGTAAAAAGCAGCAAGTTTCGAAGTCTAAACGAAAGATGGGTAAGCTGAGTTTCAGTCAAATATCATGACATTTGGGATGTAATTTCGATACCGAATAAATAGTTCTACATGGTTATACACGCATAGGATTCTGTTATGTTCACGTGAAGGCCATTTCAGCTATTCCTGCCATTTGTAAGTGGTAGGAAATAAAAGATATGTATAGTTGTTTCGTATTGAAGCCCTGTGAAATCAAAAATTTGATTTATTTCTTCTTTGTTTTAGGTGGTCATTATCCATTACTTTTGGAAGTCGATGCTGATGAGAAAGAAAAAATGTTTATGATTATTTCTTCTCTCGAACATTTTACTATTTAGGTACCAAATAATCTTGATACTGAAGACCATTGCATCCTATTATGAAAAATGTACCCCTGATTGCTTTGTCAACATGTATGATGTAATATACCTTGAGATTTGTGGGATTTTCACATGTAAACTAGAAATACCTGTAGAGGGTAATGATGTACTTAATGCAAAGTGTTTTGGTACAAAGTCTGCTTTGCTGTAATCTACCTGAAGGTGCTTTTTATATGCTAGTAACACTTGCACAGCCCAGTCAAAATGTTCTTTAGTAGTAGTCAAGCTGGCTGTTGTAATTATAGGCAGCAGAGGCCAAACCTCATCCTGAAAAGCAGTCTGAAAGGTGTGAAGTCAGTGGAAGATACTTCATTGTAGGTGGCCAAATTGCAGGCTGTCAGCCCATTTTGAGTGAGTAGTTAAACTCAAGATCGGCTATTTTAACTAATTTTATTGAGAGCCAAATCCTGCAAGGCTTATATTCTGTATTAATTTGAAGTGTTACTTTTATGTTTCTTATTTTGCAGTAAGTGGGCTTGTTGTGGCCATTTTTCTCTCAAACATTTTTTTCAGCTTAGTCAAAACGTTTTTTAGAAGTAGGCAAGCTGGCTATAGTAACAGAAGGTAGAGACCAAACCTTGTCCAGACTAGACGCCTAACAAATGTTCTGTGTGGAAAGCCAAATCCCTGGTTACCGGCACATTTTGACTAGGCTATTTGTTATTTAGCTACTCTTATTATTAAAGATTACTGCATTCCTTTTTAATAATTTGCTGCCAATTGTATGCTGTATATAGCTTATGATTTGTGTGATTTTCAAGAGTAAATTAGAAATACCTGAAGATGGTAATGATGTACTAGATAACGTACTTGATGCAGAGCAATTTTGGCACAAAGTGTATGCCTTGTCCTCAGGTGATTTTAACATGCTAATAAGATTTGTTATTCAAATAATATACATCAGCTGGAATGGGAATATTGAAAGAAAAATAATAATATTTAACCATAACAAGTTTTGGTTTTATGTCCAAATTAAGCACTTAGTTGAAGATCACTGCACTGTCAGGCCCCGAAGGCCAAAAAAGAGCTGTCTGCTGTTAGTTTAATTTTTGTCATTTCTATTGATTTATTTTATTTATCAATGTTTCTTTGAGTTATAATTCATTGACCTCTTTCAATAGTGCAGGTTCGCTCGTGTAACCTAATCCCACATGTATGTATGTACAATCTCAGTTGAAATTTTGAGTGGCAGGCAAGCTGGCAATAGTAATAGGCAGCAGAGGCCAAATCTTGTCCTGAATAGAAGTCTGACATGTGTGAAATTGGCAGCTATTTCATTGTAGGTGGCCAAATTGTTGGCTGCAGCACATTTTGACCTGGCTGATTGTGTGTGTGTTATGTATGTGTTCTTCTTTTTAGGTGTTAAACAGGTCAAAGTACCGAAAAAAACCTCCGTGATAACTTGGTAGTCTAAGATGTAAAAATTTTTAATAATAAGGTAAAGCTTGATCATTCTTAAGAGTTTGCATCTGTTCTAAAAGTTTTGGGGAGAGTTAGGGGAGCATTATTTATACAAATGTATTTAAAAAGTAACAAAAAAATAAAAAGAACTAGGGCAAAATCCCAATTTGCTTTAAAAGTTTATTTTATTAAGAGCATAATTCTGGATATAGCTTGGGATTTGTGTGATTTTCACAAATTGTTAGGTTGTTATGTAAACTTAATTTACAGGAACCTTGTTAGTTTTCAGCTTCAAGAACAAGTACATAATTGCAGGAAAAGCTTGAAGCTTGAAAAATTGACTGATGAAACTGGAACAGATGTCATGAGATTTGTACAATAGGTTGGCCTGGGAGGGACCAAGAATTAAAGAATTCATTGATTCTCTTACACCTTTTGTCTGCATAGTGTGCTTCTGTAGAGCTTAGTTATTGCTGTAGAAAACGTTTTTGGAGGGCCCTTGAGATCACTCACTTTTGAGCTAGTTGCCCCTAGGGAAGAGGATATCTGTACTTATTATCTCCCTTGGGGGGGGGGGGGGGTGAAGGGTTAAAGACTGATTCTTCTCCAGTAGCCACAAGTACCCCTGCATATGGAAATTTTGAACACTATTAAAGGGCTAGTACCCTCATTTCATACTTGAATTTCTAATTTAGTGTAAGTTATGACAAATAATGAATGTAAATTCATCTTGGTTGTACAGGTTATATCCAGCAGTCCTTAAAAAAAATAAAAAGGTATTTTTCTGAATTAAAAAAAAAGTGTTCTTGCTTCAAAGTAAGTGCATGATATGTCATTCAATTAATGCTCTAGCAGAGTTTTTGTTTGAAATGCCAAAATCAACTTCATGAGTAAGGACAAAAAAAAAAAGGCAATAAGCAAATGTTCCTCTGTATTCTTTATGTCAATTTGGGCTGAAAAACAGGTTTTTTTCCTTTTGCAAAAATTAGCTTATTTCACGTCCAAAAACGATGCAAACAAGCTGAAACGTTATGTTTTCAGCAAAACAGCGATAGAATCTGCGAAAAAACAATGGAGACAAGCTAACACACAGTGTTCTCAGTAAAATTTGGGCAAACAAAACCTTAAAAACCAAAAAAAAAAACAATTGCGCTGACTTACCCATTTTTTGCCAAGATAACTGCCAAAACACTGAAAACTAGCTTGAAACTACATGTTTTTCACAAGATCGCGACGAAATCTGTCTAAAAACTCCAAAATACGGCAGAAATGTACGATTTTTGCAAAATTTTTCGCTAAAGTTGACAAAAACACTAAATTCGACTGAAAAACACGTTTGTTTTTTTTTGCAAAAATAAGCTTATTTCAGTTTTAAAAACGCTGCAAAAAATGTTCTCAGCAAAATAGTTTAAGAGTCTGTGGGAAAACACAAAAACCAAGCTTAAACCAAGTGTAAATTGATAAAAAGGCCCGAATTGCGCATTTTGGCAGTTATTTTGGCAAAAAATGGTATATTTTGATTTCAAGCAAACTTTCAAGTAGTTGTTAAAGTTTATAGCCAAACACAATACCAAAAAAAAATTGGATGTTTTCAGAAAAAATTGTGACCCTCAACCTAATCATAATCCCACCCTACCCAAGCCCTAACTCTACCTGCGAGCTATCCTAACCCTAACCCTAACCCTAACCCCGGGTTAGGGTTAGGGCTCGGGTTAAGAACGGAACTTTTCACTCCAGTCAAAATGATACAACTGGTTAACATGGTCCAACCAGCCAAAACAAGATAAAATGGTTTAAACGGTGAAAAGGTTTTAAATACGTGACATGGTCCAATCGGAAGAAACGATCTCACTTAGTAAAATGGTGCGACTGGTTAACATGATCCAACTTGATAAAATGATGCCAATATCTAAAATGGACAAACTGGTTTAAATAATCCAACCAGTTGAAATGGTCTAACTGGATAATGCATGTGTAACCAGTGAAATTGGTTCAAATAATTCAGGTAAGGATGGTAACATTAGTAAAAAAGATCCAGCATATTACAGTGGTTCAACTGGTAAAAATAATCATCCAACTACTAAAAGTTATTAAACCCCAATCAAAATTAATCCAACCGCTTCAAATAATCTAACTGGTCAAAATTCTTCAGGTGGTTATTTAAGTGAAAAAGGTGACAAAATCTTCTTAAAAATATTTTTGAAGAGACTTACACCCTTACCCTCAACACTAACCCTACCCCCAAACCCTAACCCCAAACATTCACCCTAGCCCTAACCTCAACCGCAGACCCTCTAACCCTAACACTAAGCCTAAACCCTAACCCTAACCCTAGCCCCACACCATAACCCTAAAACCTAACCCTAAACCCTAAACCCTAACCTATAGCCCTTAACCTAGACCTAACACTAACCCTAACCCTAACCCTAACCCTAACCCCAACCTTCTCTATCTATCCTGTAAGTGTACCAGTCGGCCTATCGTTTGTTTTTCAGTAAACTTTCAAGTAGTTACTGAAATTTACAAACACAATACCAAAAACCCTGCAATTGAATGCTTGTAGAAAAATATTAACGCCAACCCTAAGCATAGCCTCATCCTAGCCTTAACCCTAATTCTAACACTAAACCCCGCTAACTCTAAGCATAATTTTACCCTAGCCCTAACCCTGATTGTAACACTAAACCCCTCTGACCCGAAGCAACCCAAACTCTAACCCTAACCAGGTAATGGGCTCCTGCCCTAACCCTATCCTCAACCCTGACTTAAACCCTTTACCATAGCTTAGGATTGGTTTGGGGTTTGGGTTAGGTTTAGGATAGCACAGAGTTAGAGTGAGCACAGGACGAAATAGCATGATTCCGTAATTCGGAAAAATGAAACTCTATGTTTCCACATCATTCACTTCTTCCTTGGACCTGTTACCATGAAGACGTGATCGTTCGAGGACAACAAAGGCAAATTGACGTGCATTAGGTGTGTACGTTCGTAGGAATCATAAGAAGTCCTAGAAGCTTCGATGTTTTACACTGAGCTATGTGCATGTTAATTTTGGAACTGTTTCGAAACCTTACAAAATTGAATCTTTTAAACTTACTCTGTGCTTAGATTTTTAAGCAGCTGGATCATTTGAGCCAGTTTAGTCACTCAAACCAGCAATACAATACTAGGCTAACTGGATAGTTTTAGGGTTAGGGTTAGGATTTTCAAGTAGGCACACGCAGTTGTGTGGATATTGTGGTACATGGAGTTTAGTAGAGTGTAGATTTTAGCAGTATTTGCCAGTGTTGACATATTTATAAAATTATGGTTCCAAAGTGCGTGTCACTGTTGAGAACCCAAGAAAATCATGAGAAAGTCGCCGATGGATTAGCCATAAAAATAAGCCCAACTCTGAGTCAATGACAAACCACAAGAAAGTTGTGAAACTCGCGCCAATGTAAAAAAAAAAAAACAACTGAGGTTCGAAGTATGGGTCGCTAACATCCTATGAAAATCATGGGAAAGTCGAGGAGATTGGTCATGGTACCAACCAATGCCACTTTCCCATGAAAATCAAGAAACCTGTGGTAACTAGCCAACATATGCTAGAATGACAATCTTTAATAAAATTCATATCTAATAAGGATGTGTGAAATGGCCAATATCGCTCTTAGCCGAGATACTGGTTTGCCGTGTTTTGGCAGTTATTTTGGCGAATATGGTTAAAATCAAATCTGTGTAAAAACAGTAAAATCAACGAGTTATTGAGGTTCGTCAACATAGGGAGGGTCCTCTTAGTCTAGAGAAAAACTTCTGCCCACGGCTAAAGGCGTTCAATTAATAAATTGATATATCTGGGCGGCATATCAAACAGCAACACTAAACTTCTCCTTTCTCACAGCTTTTTCCCCTTTAACATCTTTGTTCATTCCATTTTTTTTAAAGTAAAAACTCGTTTTGGAGGCATAAAGGTCCCTAAAGCAACGTTTCAAGATTTTATGGCGATCTTGTGAAAAACATGTAGTTCCAGCTAGTTTAGAGGGTTTTGGCAGCTATTTACACAAAAAGTGGGTAAAATCAGCCCAATTTGTTGTGTTTCTGACGGTTTTTACGCGTTTTTTCCCCAAATTTTACTGAGAACACTGCGTTTTAGCTGGAATAAGTGTTTTCACATGGATTGTATCCCTATTTTGTTAAAGACATCGTGCTTTTGAATGTAAAATAGGCTGATTTTTGCAAAAAAAAAAAAGTGTTTTTCAGGTCGAATTGAGCGCTTTTGTCAACTTTTGCGTAAAATTTGGCAAAAACTCGTGCGTTCTGCCGGACTTTGGTGCTTTTAGATAGATTTCATTGCAATTTTACGAAATACATGTAGTTTCAGCTAGTTTGCAGCGTTTTGGGCTTGAGACCGGCAAGAGTGATGGTAGACACTCTTAGCAGAGATAATTGTGCTAGCAGATATTAAAATTTCACCTGTAAAGACAATAAATTAATTGAACACAAGAAAAAGGAAACTTGATAAAAAAATTAGAATAATGGCGGGGAGAAAAGAGGGCTGCACTAAAGATTATGTACTTGTGTTCTTGAAGCTGAAAATTAACAAGGTTCCTAACAATTTTTGAAAATCACACAAATCCCAAGCTATATCCAGGGTTTTCTCTTAATAAAATTAACTCTTAAAACAAATTGGGATTTTACCTTGGGCCTTTTTTTTTACTTTTTATGTACATTATTTATGTATAAATAATGCTCCCCTGACCCTCCCCCAAATTTCCAGAACAAATGGAAACTCTTAAGAATGATCAAGCTTTACCTTATTATTTAAAATTTTTACATCTTGAATTATCAAGTTATCACAGAGGATTTCTTGGTACTTTAACCTGTTTAACACCCTAAAAGAAGTGCACATATATACTACACACAATCAGCCCAGTCAAAATGTGCCACAGCTGACAATTTGGCTGCCTGCCACAATATAGCTGCCGCTAACTTCACACTTTTCACACTTCCATTCAAGACAAGGTTCAGCCTCTGCTGCCTATTACTATCACCAGCTTGCCTTCCACTCAAAAACATTTTGACTAAGCTCATCCATACATACATACATAAGTGGGAGATTAGGTTACATGAGCGAACCTGCACTATTGAAAGAGATCAATGAATTACAATTCAAAGAAACATTGATAAATAAAATAAATCAATAGAAATGACAAAAATCAAACTAACAGCAGACAGTACTCTTTCAGCCTTCTGGACCTGAGCAGTGCAGTGATCTTCAACTAAGTGCTTAATTTGGACATAAAACCAGAACTTGGTATAGCTAAATATTATTATTTTTCTTTTAATATTCCCACTCCAGCTGATGTGTATTATTTGAATTACAAGTCTTATTAGCATGCAAAATCACCTATGGACAAGGCACACACTTTGGACATAAAACCAGAACTTGGTATAGCTAAATATTATTATTTTTCTTTTAATATTCCCACTCCAGCTGATGTGTATTATTTGAATTACAAGTCTTATTAGCATGCAAAATCACCTATGGACAAGGCACACACTTTGGACATAAAACCAGAACTTGGTATAGCTAAATATTATTATTTTTCTTTTAATATTCCCACTCCAGCTGATGTGTATTATTTGAATTACAAGTCTTATTAGCATGCAAAATCACCTACAGACAAGGCACACACTTTGCACCAAAATAGCTTTGCATCAAGTACATTATCTAGTACATCATTACCATCTTCAGGTATTTCTAATTTACTTGTGAAAATCACACAAATCATAAGCTATATACAGCATACAATCAACAGCAAATTATTAGAAAGGAATGCAGTAAATTTTAATAAGAATATTACTAAGTAGTTAAATAACAAATAGCCCAGTAAAATTGTGCCCGTTGCAGGGAATTTGGTTCTCAATAAAATTAGCTAAAATAGCCAATCTCAGTTGAGTTTTACTGCTCACTCAAAATGGGCTGGCAGCTTACAATTTGGCCGCCTACAATGAAGTACCTTCCGCTAACTTCACATTTTTCAGACTGCTTTTCAGGAAGAGGTTTGGCCAGCTTTTCTACTACTCAAAAACATTTTGACTGGGCTGTGCAAGTCTTACTAGCATATAAAAAGCACCTTCAGGTAGATTACAGCAAAGCAGACTTTGTACCAAATGCTCTGCATTAAGTACATCATTACCCTCTTCAAGTATTTCTAGTTTACTTGTGAAAATCCCACAAATCACAAGGTATATTACATTATACATTCCAGTTGACAAAGCAATCAAGGGTAATTTTTTCATAATGGATGCAATGATCTTCAGTATCAAGATTATTTGGTACCTAAATAGTAAAATGTTCGAGAGAAGAAATAATCATAAACATTTTTTCTTTCTCATCAGCATCGACTTCCAAAAGTAATGGATAATGACCACCTAAAACAAAGAAGAAATAAATCAAATTTTTGATTTCACAGGGCTTCAATACGAAACAACTATACATATCTTTTATTTCCTACCACTTACAAGTGGCAGGAATGGCTGAAATGGCCTTCACGTGAACACAACAGAATCCTATGCGTGTATAACCATGTAGAACTATTTATTCGGTATCGAAATTACATCCCAAATGTCATGATATTTGACTGAAACTCAGCTTACCCATCTTTCGTTTAGACTTCGAAACTTGCTGCTTTTTACCACCGTTTCAATGTTTTCTTGTTGTTCAAAAGGTGGTAGGGCCATTGCAGACCGTGATTTTTTTTTTACTTGAGAACCAGATCACAACACCCAAGCCTTTTCACGCTAAATATTAAACTACTGAGATTTCCTTCGCCGCCGTAAGCCGCCATTTTATCTTTCCCTGAATACTAGTTCCCAAGCTTCGAGCCCGAAGGTCTCAGACATGCACTGAAATTATGATATTCGTTATTTCAGGGCCAATTTAGAAATAACGGTAATCGTTATTTTGGTGTCGAGATCATGCTGATCACAACTGAACGCACATTTACCCCTTTCCTCCGCCATCTTGAATGTTGTAAGACAGTGGAACCGAGTCCTTCTCTTTATTTAACACGTTTAAAGAGGATTGGTAAAGAGTGCCACGAAATTACTATATCCATAAATTTGGTGCCAATTTAGAAATAACGATAATCGTAATTTCGGTCTCGAGATCATGTTGGCCATTAGAGACTACCCGCCAGAGAAGGACTGGATAATAATTTGTACTGCGCGCATATTCAAACGGGAGTCATCCGCTGCTTTATTACAACATGGCTTTTCTCCCTTCGCCGAGTTAGTTGAAACCTTTGTAAAGCGCGAATGAAAAGACTAACATGGCGAAAGAACACCGTACATTCAAAGGGAAGTGCATTTATATTAAGCGCTTAAACGAAAACTCGTTTCTTATCAAGAAAGGCTTTGTCCCAAACATGAAGGTAAGTGAACGCGCGCCAAACATCAGATCGGAAGAAGGTAATTTAGTGTTAACAACTGGGTTGAAAACGTAAATTAGCCACCGTAAAGAGTAAAAAAAGCTGACGTTTCGAGCGTTAGCCCTTCGTCAGAGCGATTAGAGGAATTGTGGGTTGTGTATGGATATATATGTAGAAAGTGGAGCTACGCCATTGGTGGGAATATGATGACGAAAAAACAGGAATAAATTAGTTGAATGAAAAGCGCTCGTTGATTCCGTGGGGATTAAGGGTGCCGATTTGAAATATAAATTTTTGTTCTAGTGTTTTACGGCTTTCCGAACTGCCTAGATGTAAGGAAAGGCCGCAAACTGCCATATGCTGTTTAGAATGATAAGGAAGATTAAAGTGTCTAGCGACTGGCTTGGATGCGTCCTTGTCATTTATTTCCACATCGCGAAGGTGTTCTCGGAATCGGTCACCCAGTCGTCTTCCTGTCTCGCCGATGTATAACTTATTGCAATAAGTGCAAGTTATGCAGTAAATAACATTGGCGGAGGTACACGTAAAGTGATCAATGATCTTAATGGATCTTTTGGGTCCCGATATTTTCTGTACGTTGTGAATGAAAGGACAAGTTTTGCATCGTGAGCGAGCGCATTTAAAAGTTCCAGATTGGTCATTGGTTTGAAATGAACTCCTGACTAAAAAGTTGCCTATGTTTTTGTCACGTTTGAATGAAATAAGTGGGGGTTGCGAAAAGATAGTGCCAGTCTCTGAATCGTTTTGGAGTAATTTAAAATTTTTAAGAATGATAGATTTAACTGCGTGGTTGTGAGGGTGAAATGTAAGAGTAAATGGAATGCGATCCGTGTTCTCCTTCTCGGCCGTTTGTAGTGCTGCCTGTCGATCGATTTGTTGGGCACGGTGGTAGCCCGCTTGAACGACAGAAACAGGATAGCCGCGTTTATCGAAAAACTGGCACATTGCCTCTGATTTTTCGGAAAAATCAGAGTCGTCACTACATAAACGACGAAGTCTGAGAAACTGTGAAAAAGGTATGGAGTTCTTGACGTGTGATGGATGTGAGGATGAATACAACAAGTAACTATGTGAATCTGTAGGTTTGTAGTAATTCCACCACCGTGCCCAACAAATCGATCGACAGGCAGCACTACAAACGGCCGAGAAGGAGAACACGGATCGCATTCCATTTACTTTTTAGTCAGGAGTTCATTTCAAACCAATGACCAATCTGGAACTTTTAAATGCGCTCGCTCACGATGCAAAACTTGTCCTTTCATTCACAACGTACAGAAAATATCGGGACCCAAAAGATCCATTAAGATCATTGATCACTTTACGTGACGAAGGGCTAACGCTCGAAACGTCAGCTTTTTTTACTCTTTACGGTGGCTAATTTACGTTTTAAACCCAGTTGTTAACACTAAATTACCTTCTATACTCTCCCACCGACGCAGCACCACAGTTTCTTTAGAAACTTACCCCTTCATTCATTTATCAGATCGGAAGCTCAACTCCAGCTGAGTAGCGTGCGCGTCAAAATGCACGTCTAACGATGTCATACTTGAGAATGTTGATAATAAGCTATGGTCATTGAAATAAATCCCCTTACACCTGCCATATCCGTCAAAGTAATTTCCTTCTTTGAAATAAGTTTTGTCACAAGGAAAATTGTTTCTGGGACAACTAGATTTTGTTCTCCCCCTCCCCTCCACCTTTTCTGCCCACATTATGATCAAATCCCCGCCCCCTGCACCCCTCCACGTCTCTCATGTCAGAACTGTTTTCTTTTTTTTGTTTGTTTGTTTCAATCAGTCAATTCGCGAACTACAGTCAAACCTGTCTTAGGTGGCACCGTATTAAGCACTCGCACTGTATTAGACGCCATATTCCCGTGGATGAGTGCTTAATACAGGGTTGACTGAACTGTACAAATAAATTTTGTCCTCACTTCCTCCATCAAACCCAGATTATATCCATTATTGCCCCCATCTCCCCTAATTTCTCTCCTTTTCCCCTAATTGCAAACTGTGGTGTTTTGCTGGAAATTGTTCATGCAAGAATGTCCTAATTAGTACTGGATTAGGATGTTCTAATTAATTAGTACCATGGACAAATGTTTACATACTGTTTCAGATACAAGACTTGAGGTGTACATTGCAACTATTCAACTCTAAAGTTCAAACTATTCTTTTCTTTTTTTTCTTTAAAGGTTGAAAGTATCTTAGATATATAAACGAGCTGCTTGAAAAACTAATGTTTGATAAGCTGAAGCACTGGGCTGGAACTCAAGGTACAGTACTCTAAACATTTGAAATATAATACTGTTGTATTTGCTGCATTTGTCTTATTCCTTTTATACAATTAAATTAAATTGCTCTCCATGTGTAGGTGGTTGCCTTCCTGGTGTAAGGCAGATTGCAAATGTTGCAGCTTTGCCTGGAATTGTTGATGTAAAAATGATCATAACTTTTTCTTGTTGAAATTACAACTTAGTTTAATTGAAACTTGTTCAATCCTGGGCCCAGTTGTTTGAAGGCTGATAAGTGCTAACCCAGGGTTGAATTTTAATCCGGGTATGTTTAATCCTTTGTTTAAAAGCCTTCTAAAATAATTTACCATAGATTTTTTAGGGCATCCAATCATCAAATTGCAGACTAAAGGAATTGTACATGTAGACTGAATTTCATTTGAAAGCTTTCAGATATGAAATCAGATTTCACACTGACCATTAGTTATCCAAACTCAGCTTTTAACAAACTAACCCTGTACTCTTGGGAAGCAGAGAAAGTATTAAGTGGAGATGACAAAAGAGTTTTTTGCTATACAGTTTGTGTTTCCATAGTATTTTTACACAAAGATTTCACTTAAAGTGATGCCAAATAGAGCATCCAGTTATCCAGTTAGATCCAGTTAGATCCAGTTAGATCCAGTTATTTCATGCACGATCTTGAGAACACGAGCAAATCAGTTTTTCTGCTTTAAGCAAAAGCCCTTAGAACTGTTTTTCTAGGAGTTTTCTTAAGTTCCTGTTTATTTCCCTCAAAAAACAGGAAAACTGAAAGCCAAAAAAGGCAAATAGAATTAAAAGGCTACGTACATTATTTAAACTTTATGTGCTCTTATTTACCTCATCAATGGAGTTCCTAGGCCGCTCACGCAGATCACAACACAATGACTCAGTTTAATTCTAGCCATTCTAGAAGTAACATTCCTTCACTTCTTCTTTGCTTATGGACTACAATGCTTTTACTGTCACTTTGATACCTATTTTTCGATGGTAAACCCTGTTTCAACAGGAAAAGAAAGCTGTCTAAAGGTGAAATCTGAGTAGAAGGAATCGCTTTCCACCATTGGAACACCGTTGAAACACCATACAAACCTGTTTCCAATACCTCTAAACATGGTGCTGCAACCCTGTCAACCCTATTTTTGACAGCACCCTTGCAACTTGGGTATCAAAGCGATGTCAAATTGTTGGCATGGCTGAAAACCCTGTTTCAACAGGAAAAGAAAGCTGTTTTAACAGTGAAATCTGACAAGTAAGAATCGTTTTCCACCATAAATGAAAAATGAAAGAGATAATCATAATGATTTGCATATTTAGTTCAGGGCATGAAATTGCGCCTAATACAGGCACCAATGTGACTAAATTTTTCACTTTGGCCACTAAATCCTGAAAATTAATTGCCAAATTGGCAACTACCATGTTTCATCATAACCTTACCGAGAGATATAGTGAATTAAAAAGATTTGCAAAGATAAATCCGTGGCAAACTTCCTTGTTAAGTTTGTTTCCAAAACACAGCATATGCATCTCAATCGATGACTTGATGCCAGCTTGGATTTAGGTCAGCTTGAATGTTGTATATCATCCATCCTAGTGTTCACTTTGTAGCACATTGAAGATCTTTTCCCTAATTTAATTTTGGAGGGTCTATCTAGAACATCGACAGCGTGAAAAAGGTTTTGTTTGTCTTTGAAAATGGCGACCAACTTTTTTTGAATTGGTAACCACTTTGAAGAATTTAGGAGCCTAGTGGCTATCAGAAAAAAAATTAATTTCACGCCCTGTAGTTAGAACAAAGTAGTCAGCTTTAGGGGTCTTTAGGGCGTTTGAATTCTGATTAGGTATTGTTTCACGACTTTTGTTCTATTATTTTACATCAGCGCTACTAGATTTGTCCAAGTGAATTTGCTGGCTATCTTAGAATTTCATCTCTCCGCAGCCAAGAAAAAAAATCTCACATGTCATGATTTACTTAAAAAAAAGTGCTATCTGGTCCTATCTGCTGTCTGGTGCATTGTTGAAAGCACTTATTATTTCCTTTAATTTCATTAACTGAGTTCGTGTGCTGCTGCACAGTAAAGATAAATTGAGAAAGCCTGCCTGTTGGTTTGTTTGTTTGCACCTCACAAATGAATGAAGATACAAATAGTACGGAACAGAAATGAAGAAGCTCCCCTTTTTACTTTGATATAGTTTGAAAGTAACCTACCTTGAACTATGGAAAATCCCTCTTTGAACATTAACATGATTTGAATTAATTTAAGCCATGAGTTCAACCTAGTATGGTATCTGGGATTGTGGCTTAGTCATCGTTATGGGTGGCGGTCACCACCAAAAAAACCAGGATGTCAAATAGATCAGTAAAAACAAAGCTGGTTTAAGGATCAGCTACAGGACAGCATAGCTAATAAAGGAATGGCATGGCCAAATTATAGACAATTAAGTGTTCCTTCATGAAACAGAACACCCTAAACATGAATAGTTTAGCCAAATGATAAACGGTCTAGTTGCCCATGTTGAATTGGAAATTGAAATTGTGAAATGGACTAGCTCAATTGAAAATAACTTAGCACTCATTTGCAATACAGTAAACAAATGGTGTAGCGTTGCGTCAAATGGCTCAGGGTAGTGTCAAGTAGCACAGCATACACACAAACAGTGTACCCTGGTGAAAAACCTCACAGGATCTTTGAGGATCTTCAAGGATTGACAAAGACCTGCCAAAGATCCTTAAGGACAAGGATCTTTAAAAGATCTTTAAAGGATCTGTAAAAGATCCTCAAAGATCTTTGTAAGCAAAAACGTTTGTTAAGATCCTCAAGGATTTGATAAAGATCCTCAAAGGATATTACAAAGATCCTCATAAGGATCCTCGCAAAGTTCTTTTCAAGGATCCTTCAAGATCCTCAAGGATTTAGCAAGGATCTTTCAAAGAACCTCAAAAGATCCTTTCAAGGATCCTTTCAAGATCTTTGTAAGGATCCTTAAGGATTTAATCAGGATCTTGCAAGGATCCTAGTCAAGATCTTTGCAGGATCTTTTTGAGGATCTTTCAAGATCCTCAAGGATTTAATGAGGATCTTTTAAAGACCTTCCAAAGATCCTTTCAAGGATCCTATTAAGATCTTTGCAAGGATCCTTAAGGATTTGATCAGGATCTTACAAGGATCCTACTCAAGATCTTTGCAAGATCTTTTCAAGGATCCTTCAAGATCCTCAAGGATTTAATGAGGATCTTTTAAAGACCTACAAAAGATCCTTTCAAGGATCCTGTAAAGATCTTTGCCAGGATCCTTAGGAATTTGATCAGGATCTTACAAGGATCCTTAAGTCAAGATCTTTGCAGGATCTTTTCAAGGATCCTTCAGGATCCTCAAGGATTTAATGAGGATCTTTTAAAGACCTTCAAAAGAACCTTTTAGGGATCCTGCTAAGATCCTTAAGAATTTGATTAGGAGTTACAAGGATCCTAGTCAAGATCTTTGCATGATCTGTTCTACAATCCTTTAAGATCCTCAAGGAATTGAAAAGGATCTTCCAAATATCTTTAAAAGATTCATTTCATGATTTTGTACAGCTCTTTGTAAGGATCCTTTTTGAATTTGATGTGGATCTCAAAGGCAACTTTGTCAAGATCTCTACCACATCTCTGCATTATGAATTAGGTTCCTTTGAAATCCTCAAGTAATTTCAAACATAACAAAATTGTAAATTGAGGGCTCACTGTTTTATAATTTAAACACAACAAGGAATTTTCGCAGAAAATTATTGTACAATGAGTGTGATGAAGGTTACCGCATAGCAACGCCATGCTCGAGGCTTTCGGGAAACTTTGTGACTACTTACATGACAACAAATAGGGTTTTGCATTATGGGATAGGAATTTATACGCGCCGAGATTTTTAACGGTCGCATAAAAACATAAGAAGCTCGTTGTTACGGCAAATATCATCGACAATGGTCGGAACTAAAGGGAAAATGTACACAGAAATAAAGGTAAAGGAAAGGCATTTTCTGGAGTTCAGAAACAAGCGAAAAGAGAGACGGAAACAACCGAAATCGTCAATCAAACTCCAAGCAGGTCTCGCGATTGCTCTGACTCAGGGGCTGAATGAAAAGAATTCATTGGTAGTTCTGGAAAAAAAATGAAGATGCCATCCTCGCCTAATGATTCTTACTCTGAGCTCTTGGAGAGTGAGGATGCAAATGATGTGTTACAGGGACAAGGATACAGGCTTATCGATCTAGAGAGATTCTCCTCGACGCTCACTGAAGGACATGTTTCTGAAGGTGTGAATTTACTTGGTTCTGTGTAACCAACTTAAAAAGCTCTTTTAGAGGTTGTCATATGAATTCCCGAAAACACTTATTTTGTACCTCAGGATGTATTAGTTCAATTAATCTGAAGTTTTCACGGCTGTATCCTCTTACTGAGTTGAAATGGATAAGCTGACAGTTTCTCTATAAGCTGAATTTTAAGTAAGATGTTGTGGAATAACTCACCTAATAATCTCGGTGAACTTTGAACGGGCATTGTGCCCATAATATAAACGACTCCAAAAGTTCCTCAGCTCATCCAAAAGAACGACCCTAGTACTTTGTTTTGACACTTAAAACACTTGATTTCATGCAATCTTTGTGCAGTTATCTTTTCTCAAGTTTACCTAGGTTTTTCACACCATGTGGTGGACAAATTGATCTGATGTCAAATAACAAATTAGTTTAGGGCAACATATTAGTTATATTCAGTATGTGTGATTCCTAAGCTTTCCTTTGGTATATAGGTTAATATGGTTCAGAAATATAGTCATTGAAGTACTCTTGTTTGCCTTTTTTTCATGTTTACCCCCTCTGTAAGAGTAGTCTGAGTCTGGTCATAGTCTAGTCCTAGACAAGTTTAACACATATACTTTGGTCTTCTTATCTTTGAGCTGGACTGTTGCCAGATTTTTTGGAAAATGAAAATCTTAGTACTAACCTAAAGTCTGAACAGAAATAGTGTAGAAGTAGTCCTACTAGAAGAGGATGGGTAATTCTCGTTTAGCAATAAAAAAAAGTTTTATTTCATTTTTTTATGTTTGGTTCAATTTTTCTTTTTAACTTAGTATGAGGATTTAAGTATGCTTATTTTCTTGTCAAAATTTCAAAGGTTCTATAACATTCTTGCTAAGATCTTCAACGATCTTCCATTTCCTTGCCAGGATCTTCAAGGTTCACTGACATTCTTGTCAAGATCTTTAAGGATCTTCAAATCTCTTGCAAAGATCTTTAATTTGGCTGTCAAAATCTTCAAGGATCTTTCTTTTTTATGCCAAGATCTTCAAAGATCTTTCAATTTATTGCCAAGATCTTTAAGGGTCTTTTATTTTCTTTCCAAGATCTTTAAGGATCTTCAAAATTTTCAAAAAGATCCTTGAAGATCTTGGCAAGAAAATGAGAGATCCTCAAAGATCTTAACAAGAATTTGGAAGATCCTCAAAGAATTTTCAAAGATCTTTAAAGGATCTTCAAAGTTCATATAAAGATCTTTGAAGATCCAGACAAGATCTTGACAGGAAAATGAAAGATCCTTAAAGATCTTGTCAAGAAAGTCAAAGATCCTCAAAGATCTTGGCAAGAAAATGAAAGATCCTTGAAGATCTTGGCAAGAAAATGAAAGATCCTTAAAGATCTTGGCAAGAAAATGAAAGATCCTTGAAGATCTTGGCAAGAAAATCAAAGATCCTTGAAGATCTTGGCAAGAAAATGAAAGATCCTTGAAGATCTTGGCAAGAAAATGAAAGATCCTTGAAGATCTTGGCAAGAAAATCAAAGATCCTTGAAGATCTTGGCAAGAAAATCAAAGATCCTTGAAGATCTTGGCAAGAAAATCAAAGATCCTTGAAGATCTTGGCAAGAAAATGAAAGATCCTTGAAGATCTTGGCAAGAAAATGAAGGATCCTTGAAGATCTTAACAAGAATTTTGAAGATCCTCATGAAGATCCTCAAGAGGATCCTCAAAGGTCCTCATGAAGATCTTGTAAGATCCTTAAAGATCCTTGAAAGATTTTCACCAGGGTAGTGTTGTGTGAAATGGCTCAGTGTAATTTTGAATGGTACAGCTTACATATAAACAGTATAGCATTGCATGAGATGGCACAGCGTAAATTCGAATGGTACAGCATACACACAAATGGTGTGGCATGGTATGAAATGGCTCAGCTTAATGTTAAATGGTAAAGTGTACACACAAATGGTGTAGTGTTGCGTGAAATGGCTGTTGTTATCAGTATCTGTTGTCTACATTGGCAGTAGAAAACAGACAAACAGAGGAGTTTCTTGATCACAGTGCAAATTTCAGGAAGATAAAAATTACCTTATAATTAAAAAATATGTGCAAAAGACATTATAGTTAACTAAAACAATTATACTGTATAAAATAGTGGGAAATGTTTGTTTCCTGTGTTTACACAAAAACTAGCAACTGTACAGTGCAGAACCCAGCTAGTCTTGAACTCTTGAGGGAAGCAACAATTTGCTCAAGATATACAGCTGGGAGTTTGAGATAGTGGGGTAAATTTGTCTGTGAAACAGGAACAAGGGTTGCTGCTCTTTGTTTGAGATAGGGAGTTTGAGATAGCTGAGTTCAAGATAGCCAATGGTTATGACTGAGAAAAGCAGGGCAAATCCAAGGGAAATGGGTTTGAGTTCGAGATAGCAGGGTTCAACTGTACTGTATTTACCTGTGTATAATATGCACTTTTTTCTTTAAAAATAACCATCAAAATCACAGTGTATTATACACAGATTCTATTGTTTGTCAAACAGGTCCTAATTTGCATACGTTAAAAAGACAACAAAGAAAGTAACAAAAGCTTAGAAGTAACTGGTCTTTATTAGCTTGAGTTAAATAATCAACCAATGAAACATTTTCAATTTTGATCCACAAACACAACAAAGAAAGTAACAAAAGCCTCATAGTAATTGGTCTTTATTAGCTTGAGTTAAATAAGCTACCAGTGGTGCCTAACCTTGAAGGTATCTCACAGCATTCACAGCAAACAGTCACCAAATTAAGTATAAATGGGTCACAGCAATGCAATTTTTTAGATGCACATTTACTTTACTATTACTAGTAATAATTATTTTGTAAGGTGCAATTCCCAAGTGGCAGTTGTGACCACAACACGTGTGCACTTGCTTAATGGCAATTGTCACAAGAAAGTACCAAATGCTTCTACACTGCATGACCCTGTATGCATTATAGACATGTTGGTCTAAAAGAACATAAATATAGAGATTTTAAAAGCATTTCACATCCAGGGGAATTTTGAATTATATTTGCATCAAATATTGTGGTTTCTCTGATGTTGTCTCTGCAAGGGTCAGGTACAATTTTGAGTAATGTAAAGTACCTGTGTGTATACCTTCTCTAGGTAACCACACAATAAGAGATAAATTGAAGACATGAAATTTAGATTTCACCAAGTATGGCATAAAATATATCTCCAAATGTTGTCTCCGCAACAGACAAAATACTGAGGAATGACCCGTAATTTGAATATTTAACCGAGTTTGAACTGTATGCAGTTGAACCTCTATTAAAGTGTTTATCACCCTTAAATAGATATTTTCAGAATCAACTCTATGCACATTGAATAGTTAAATGGTGAAATATTTCTTGTTTTTGAATTTACAAAATGCTAATTAGATGACGTCAACCTGGGAATTTGCCATAATTTCTATGCCAACTTACAATGTGCAGTATATAGCTTGAGGATAATTAATTTGATGAATACAAAAAATAAACAGTGGATAGTCAATTGATTGGTAGAGGTGAAAACAAGTAGTTGTATAATAAATGATTCCCAGGTTGACGTCATTAATTAGCATTTTGTAAATTCAAATCTATATAGCTCAATAATGCGACGTTCAAAACAAATATTTCACCATTTCACTGTTCAATGTGTGTAGACTTGATTTTGAAAATATAATTGTATTTAAGAGTGACAGGCACTTTATGTGGCCATACTTTAATTAATTACAGCCACCAACTATAACAGTCATTGTTTAATTCTAGAACTGGAGTGTCACGGCAGCAACTTCCAGACATGGTCTGTTCTCATTATTCAGTGATCAATGACAAACCTCTTCTCAGTTGCCATGACTTGAATATTGTGTATTGTGTCAACCCAGAAGAATCAGTGGGCAGAGCCTTATTCAAATAAATCATGGTGAGTTTGTTGTACTTCCCTAGTGATCACCCAAATATTCATTTCAGTAAAGCTGTTCAGATGGCATATGACAGCTAAAATTTGTGTTAGTGGTTTCTATGCTTTGCATTGTTTAATTTAAAGGGGTGAGTGGAATAAAGCTTTGAGTGACTTTTGATAAACTGCTAGATTCTCCTTCCAGTTTATATTGTATATGCTCGTGTAACAAAGGGAGAATTTGGCTATAGATCAGGAGTCACCTAGGGCCTTATTCCAAACATTATTTTGAATAAGGTTCTAAGTGACTCCTGATCTGAAGCCAAATTGTTACATGAGCATATACAAGACAAACTGGAAGGAGAATCTAGCAGTTGATCAGAAGTTACTTAGGGCTTTATTCCAATCACCCCTTCATTTCGCACCCTAAAATTTTCGAACACTACAAACACATGAAATTTTCCACATTTCGGTCATTTCCACTAAAAAAAAAAGGTGACTTAGAAATTTTTGGACAGAATTTTTCGGAAAAGTCACATTTTATTCTCTAGAATTTTCGGCTATGTAAATTTTCAGCTAGAACATGTGAACAGCTAATATTTTTCTAACGATATGTAGGTTTGTATATGTTTGTTAAATACATGCGGCGCAATAATTTTTCCCACGTACAGTACCGACAAGAACTGTCCCCCACTAAAATTGCACCAAAAGCAGACCTGAGCAGACCATACTTTCTGAAGTGAACCCATCCAAACTTTAAGCCCATATATAAGCTATATAGGTATGTGCCGCCTAATAGGGTCGGGTTTTTGAGCCTCTGGATCCATAATT
>NC_142674.1:11968118-12093118 GCF_964200805.1 Pocillopora damicornis | reverse complement strand
CACATATTAATAAATGGTGAGAATTTATCATTTCCTGAATTTGGCATTTTTTTCCCCCATATGTACTCTAGAGACCTAGCTCTTTCTGTATATGATTTCGATGAACTTTGAGTAATTCACGCTTAACGGCCGCCGGAATGATCACCACGAAGGGAATAAATTGGGGCTGCAGTTTTTGGACGCACTCAACCTTACAATGAAAGTATACGTTTCCTAATCGTCCAGTCTTTTGCTCTCCATTCCGTCTGGTGCTTGATATTATGACGAGGTCTTCTGGTGGGTTGGGAATAAAAAAGTCTTCACCACGCCTTAGTTTCAAGACACCCTTACACCCGTAACACCTTCTCACCAGAGGGCTGCATCTTCTAAGAAGGCTCAACTGGAAACTACCTTCTTGAACTGCCGGCGTTGATGTGTTGGGGCTTTTATTCTGCAGATAGAATAAAATTAATGGCATTTTAGTTAACAGCCAAGATTAGTCGGTGGCTGCGTGGGAATTATGCAACGAGCCGACGGTCTCGCCAGATGCTAAATCCTTATAAACCTTATGTCCTGCAGGCCATTTCTACAAATGAAAGGTTCTGTCCCCTCTTCCAGGATCGGGATGGATATTTTCTTCTTTGCGCGCCAAAATCAACGATGCACGATGGTACATACCTGCTAGAATACTGAAGGGAACCCGGATAATGCCAAAATCTTCTAGAGGCAAACTCAATGGTGACATTGTGTCCGCTTCATTTGTGTTTTCCAGGTCGATAGGAATTATGTCAACTGTCTTTAGTGGGAGATTGTGAAATTTTTGAGCGCCACTTCTTGTTGCGCTCTCGTCTTCCTGTAAAAGACAGACTCCTTCATTCCCTCTTCCTCGTAATTTTTGTCCATTTTTAGCTCTCCGAGCCAATAAATGCTAAATCCTCTTCTGTTCTCCGTCTTTTCACCACCGTCTGCAGCAACCTGGCAAATTCGGGAATAGAAAGCTTCCTTTTCCTTGTAAGTTCTTTCTCTCTTTGTAGAACCGAGTTCATACATTCATTTCCGTTCTGATCGTATACACCTAGTGGCCAGCCTAGACCAGCCATGGATCTCAATTCAGCTGTCATCGTATGCATATTGCAGAAGAGCAAAATCGTGAATCGTTCCGTTGGAATCTGAAAAAGGAGAAGATGAAAATTAATAAAGGTTTTGATATTTGAATGCACTTGGTAACCAGATCTTGTGCACTGGTGTGATATGCTGTATTGATTAAAACCCCCTTTTGCTGGTCAGATTTGTTACATTATGACTAATGAGGACGTAAATTTTTTTACGGTGAGGTTTTGAAGATGGACGTTTTTCACTCGAATATAGAAAAATTTTGTTTTGTTTTGTTTTTGTCAATAATTTTGTTTCCTATTTTGGCCACACACCACTTTTACGGAGCACGCCATAGTTTACTTATTTCACTTGAGCAGTTTGACCCTTGGTTTAAAATTGACTTTCTCTTTCTTCGGAAGCTTTTTTCATTATCAATGTTACAAATGTCTTACTAACCTCAACTGTTTATTCATTGTAGCAGGAACCTCTCAAACTGAGGCATTGTCGTAATGACCTCGCTATCGCTAGGTTAATACCGCGAGGCCTCCATTTGAGATTTTTCCATAAGGACCTCACTGTTATTTATTTGTTAAAATAGTCTTACCTGTCAGATAAATGGAAATCCTTTGCAAATCGGGGGAGGATTCATTCCTGTAGAAGCTTCTCGTACATTTATAGACCTGTGCCTCATGATCATCATATTCTGATTGGGAAGGCTTACGAACAGGATTCCTCTTGTTGGAAGCACGGTAGTATCATACTATATACTATATAGTATATGATACTATAATACATCGCTGTTTCGTTCCAGTTGGATTCCATGCACCAAGGTCGTCGCCAGAACATTTTTAAAGTGCTTTATGTGTGGGGCAGATATTTCCACCACAAAGACAGAATTTTCGGAGACAGCGGAAGGAACAGCACGTGCAATAAGTTCTCGAGGCGGATGGAAGAGGATGTCTACCACTTTCCTGGAAGCCAAACCCGTAAGCAATCCCTGTCGGTAGATGGGAAACATTGGGTCGTCGTTCAAGTAATCAGTTCCTTGTTCGTCTTCACTGCTATCGCTGGAGTCGTTCAACTGGTGTGTCAGCACTTTCTTATTTACCTTTTCAGCCACATTTCTATGGAAGACAGTAAAAGAATTTCATAGGTTTCTCAAACGCCACAGCGGGAGAGCAAAATTCTCAAACGTTTCGTGCAAGGTGTGATGATCGCTCACCGACAACGTTTTGAAATAATCAGACAATTAAAATATACCCTTCAGAGTTAACTGTTCGTAAACGCGTTCAATAACTTCACTGTTACTACGGAAATTTTATGGTATATATATTTGAGTGACTCACTTTTCTGATGCAAAGACTGGTTTGAAAAGGCACTCATCGCTGTCGCCCGTCTCAATATCCACACACACCCTTGATAAGAAAAAAAAATCAGACTGATTTATTATTAGGTATGATTGTTTGAATTGTATGAAATAATTTAAATACTCCAGTCGAAAGTCGAGAGCAGTATTCTTGATTGCAACTTTTGTTAATTGAAAGTTCAGGTCGCATTGGCCACCGGAAAACTTGCTCGAGCAAACGACCGTCGAGTTTCGATTAATACAAGCACAAAAAAGCCCATTCTCTTGATAATAAAATATATTGTACGGAAACGTAAAGGAGGGCACCAATAATATTGGCCACCAGTGTTACCTTTTGACTGGCGAATCAATGAGCGTCAAGTCTACTTTCTCAACCACAGCGGTTTTCTCATGAGGTATTTTGCCTGTAGTCTTGTCACAGTTGTCATCATGCTAGAAGAGAATATGACGTCAAATTCAGGAAACAAGCACTAGCGGAGGACCCAACCAATTTTCTTTTTGCAAGAGGCCTACTTCTCTATACGGGAATCAACCTAAAGGGAGAACTGAGGACTCCTCTTCACAGTGCATGTTGCGTTTTATAAATCAAATCATTTTATATTACACTCCCGGGATTTTCTACCAATCAAATATTTTTCCAAGTTAATTTAACTTCAAAACCCTCTGCTTCCAGATACTAAAAAGTGTATTTTTAACAGATGAACTGAAGCGCGTGACTAATATAGCAGTACAGGCTTCAATGGGGTAACATTGGCCCATTGTAAGCCGTCGAATGCCAAAAGATTCAAACTTCAATTTTCAGGATTCAAAGTTCCAAATTACCTGACAAAAATTTGATTTTTGTCGCCCGTCAAAATAGATCCTTCTCACGTGCTCTTATTTTCACGATCGTGATCGGAGCGCGAGATCTGGCCATCTACGCAAGCATTGGTTTTCGCGTTAACAGTCCACTTAAACAATTCAAGTTCTGTCAAGTAAAATTTTGACAACGATAAGAACATTTTACCATTAAAACAATCTCCAAGAACAGGAGACTCAGCGGTTACTTCTGCATCACAACGAATAACGTCGCAAATTGCTCATAACATTTCCTTTATGGTTTGTGCCATTTCACTGAAAGGTTCGTGCCAACTTGCACAGGTTATTTTAAACGCAGCCCGAAAATACTTACCCGAACACGCTTGTTCTCCTTTTTGTACTTGTAGCAGAATCTCGAAGTGGGTTCTTCATCGCCTGAACTATCCACCTACACAAGCAGACTACTTGTCATTTTTTAATTAACAGACTGAAAAAGCCATCCTTAGCCCAACAGATTGCCCTTCCCTGGATTTGCCCTTAAATAACATTCATTCTCCATGTCAACACCCTAAGAAATATATAGAGAACAGTATGCATGTATAATAAGCATACTAACGTTAAGGTGTAAATTTTTCTAACTAAAAAGGAAATTTAGACGAATGGCACCTTAAACTGAGGGGGATTTGCAAATAACCTTTTAGAGTTTGACTGTTAAAGAGATACGTTGGACATAATAAAGACACTTCACCTCCATTAAGCGCCTTCATAATTTTCTTGTATGATCCCATTTCTTCTGGGCCAACAAGAACGACACTCAGACCCTCCCTGCTTGCTCTAGCTGTCCGTCTACTGCGGTGAATGTAAAGCTGTCAACGAACACAGAGAAAGAATTTAGGAACGCAGAATCACATAAGATGGTTGCGCTAAAGTTAATACTTACATTGTGGTTACATTACACAACAGTTCATTATTAAATGAGATACAACTGAGGACGATAAACAATAACAAACTACTCCTCTCATATAAACTGCATTTGAACAGAGTCAATTTTTTCCTTTATCAAAACTCATTAACTGAAATGAATTATGTTTTGATTTCGGTAGGTGAACCTCGCACATTAATTCAAATCGGAAACAAAACAAAGATTTAGAAAATGAAGTTTTAGAAATAACTAAGTATATGCAATTAAATAAATTTAGAGGTAAATAAAGAATTCAGGCGTCAACGGCGTTCGAACTTTGCTATCCACATTCTGGTTGAGCTTCTCTTACAGTTGAGACTTGTAGCCCACACCTTGGTCAACGCATGGTTGGTTGAAGCAGTGTGACTTCCGAAGCCTTTTGTCAAGGTAGAGTTTCGCGGAGAATGAAAGCACTGCCGCCAAAAAGCAATCGCTCCCGTTCCCGCCTGCCGCACAGGCTAACCAACTGCACAAGCTAACCAACCGTACACACATACTTACACGTACTAACATCAAGGTCCTCTCGCGGCCACATCTGTAGCCAGAAGTAAGCCACTCGCACTTTGCTTAAATTTAACAGGCAAGAAAAGAATCAGCCAAAATTTCATTGGCTGGTGTGAGTCATATCTAGCTTTAAATATTCTCTAAGGGAGGAGAGGGGCGGGTTTTAATCAGTCAAGGCGATCCAGTTATAGTCTATCAAAAAAGGAAATTCCATTGGTCGGTTAGTTCGTAAACTATACTCACTGTTTTGATAAAAAAAAAATAGTGATAAGATCAGGATGATTCTGATCCAAGGCCACATAGTACGCGTGTCGCCCAGTGTTTTGCGCAAAGCAAGTTGCGCAGTAAAGAACGTGAAAGACGCAACAGGAAAATAGCACGTTGTCTACAAAATTGGGTTCCTAATAGTTGCTTTGTTTTGTTGAGTTTTTTGTTTGGTTTTTTTTTTTGTTCTGGTTTTTGTTTGTTTCGTTTGTTTCATTGTTTTTTGTATTTTTGTTTTTTCCATGCCACTCAGTTTTCACCCGGCCTGTCTAAATTCTTTAATCTTTGCCTTTGTTGCATGCTGGCGTGCAGAACCCACGGGTTAAAGTCCAGGAGCCTACACAAAGAGCCCAGTCTCCTCACGCAGTCTACAGTTTTGGAGGAAACCAAAGTACGGCCTGGGTACCGGGAAAGGAAATAATGGAGATATAGGTCCTAGAAAGAAAATTCAAATAAATCTGAATGAGGTGATTTTTACAACAACTGTATGTTTCGTAGTTCTCCTTCGATTTCACTTGGTACACCTCTGTGGCTCCGTGGATCATGTTCCTAGACAGTGCGGTGTACATGTAGATGCATTTGGCTCAAACCAACAATAAAAAGTAGTAAAAATTGTATCCTGAATCTCGAAGTTTTTCTCTTCCTTGTCAGCTCAACAATTACAAACCTTCTCTTCAATTACACATGAGATCTTTGCTTCTGTCAGGGTTTGTACGGTTTCTCTCTTGTTGGTGACATCGATAATTTTACAACTGTTCTTCTGCAGCCCAACTTTGTCCATCGGTGACATTAAAAACGTAAAATACAAAGAGTATTCCTGTTAACGGAAGAACACAAGCCGATCAACTTAATCGTGTTTAACTAGGATGTTAGATAACAAAAACAAAAGCAAAACAACACAATACAAGCTTCGACACACTTCATAAAGCAGCAAATTTTCGGGTTTTAAATGATGGATTATTTAAATCATTTCATTCCTCAGTAATAGCTGATAAAATACGTTGATACTATCTCTAGCTTCTATTACTCTGAGTCAAATATGCCGTGATTTACCAAAGCCTTCTTCACTTGTGATCTTCTTTTCTTTTCCTTTCCTCTTAAACGACTTTGGAAGAGTTAAAGTTGCAGAGAAAATAAACTTCTGTAGATGTCTTCGCTTTGCAGTTCCCTCATCTTCATCATAATCACTGCGAAAAGAAAACGTTAAAGTTAAAATTTGATAAAAAGAGAGTCATTTACCTCAGTTTACAGGTTGACAGTCATGAAAACCATTAATTTCAGAAAGAGAAGCCTGAAAGAAATTGAAGCTCCGATGGAAATTGTCCATTGCCTCTTTCTTTGAATGAGCTCCAATATAGAAGATAATTCTTGAAAGTGGCCTTGCTCGACCATTCGGTCTGCCTCGTCAATCACAAGATATCTCAAGTGCTCCAAACGGCATGCTCTTAAGCCTAAAATTAAACGCCGCCAGAAGATATCTCTAGAATCATCCATTTGATAGAAAGAGGCTACACTCCAATTTCACAGTTGGGTATATGAAAAAGAAAAAAAACGCCCGCCACTGATGTTTACAGAGCAGTAGAAAATGCTTACAGCTGTACTTATCATTTTTTACGGCGTTTTACGAACGGAAAAACTTACACGACATTGGAAATCCAAATGCATGCTGAAAACTACACAGGACAACCGATCTCATGGGAAACATACCTACATATACAAGTGTGTGTTGACTGTTTCAGATCTCTAAAAGAAAGTGAATCAGTACAACTTATGATACATGAGGTACTTACCTCGGAAATCAAATCCCACAGTCTTCCCGGGGTGGCTACTATTATCTCAGGACACTTGTTTAAAAGCCTCTGCTGTTTTTGAGGTGCCATTCCTCCAACCACAGCAACAATCTTGAAAAAAAGGAATTGTTTACTGATTCAAATGATTTTGAGGTACTTTGTTTGGTGGGTATTTCTCCGATAAAAGATAAAGTTGAAACAGGACTAGAAGGGGTGGCAAGGGAGTGGAGGGTAGGGGTTAAATGGTACATCATAGGGGCTAGGATTGTAATTCTCTGAACAAAAGCGTTTTTATATACTTTACTGGTGAAGGTACCAAAAAACAATAGAGTTTATGTTTGAGGGAATAACAATGTTTTCAGCACTAACTCATCATTATTTAAATTGCTTTAAAGCCTATCGTGGCTACAAATTCATGTTTCCCCCAAAAAATTAAAAAATGCTTTCCAGACAAGAGATAGGTTTGCATTCTGCTCCACTGAAAAGAGGAGTATTGAAGGCTCAGGAGACAAAATTGACTTGGGCCAATAAAAATAAAGAAATAATTGAGTTTCTAACAATGGGAAAACAGAAACTAACTGTGGAGGTGACTTCCAAATTGTCAATTAAGTACATGATGTTACCTCTAAAGATGTGTGTTTTGCAGCCTGTTTAAGATGATTCTTTATTTGTATAACCAATTCTCTGGTTGGTGTCATTATCAACGCCAGGAGTGGTTTCTTGAGCTTGGATGTTCCATTACCAGTTTCTGTGGCTTCTGTAGCATTATTTTTGGTAGTATTTTCTGTAGTTTCACCTGCTTCTTGATTGGACTTGTGGCCAAGGATATGGGTGAGAATTGGAATCCCAAAGGCTAGTGTTTTACCCCTGAACCCTAGTAAATACATAAAATTGTTTTAATTAATACCCTTAAATAATAACCTCCTCAAAAACCAGCCATTCCTGGAAGCTAAACTTCTCCCAAGTGATTTTATCATAACTTCAACAGACAATTTCAAGGCATTATCCAACAAATGATATGAGAACTATGAAACTTACAACTTGAAGGGACTTATCTTGACAATCTTATTGTAATACACATTTTTGTATAAATAATGTTCCATCAACCAACTATAGGAAGATATAGAATGCCAACATAAAGAAGGAAGAGCTATTACATTAGTTCTTAAGAGAGCAAAATTTAACCATCAGTCAGTCAGTCAGTCCTCTCTCTCTCAAGAGGTACATCATACACATACTTTCAGCTCAACAGCTCTCCTCAAGAGTGCTCTTACAAAAGTCATATTTATAATTATTCAACAATCACTTAGTACTTAGACATTAATTCAGGTCAAAGACCAGCTCTAAAGTAACAGAAACTGTTTGCTATAATGTGTGGGAAAGTCTTCTAACACATAAATGAGCAAGGTGTACATCATAGTAGATACACGTACATGTTGAAAAATTATTTTTTTCCTCTCTCTCTCTCTCTCGCTTTCCAAAAAAAAAAAAAAGGATTCTTCAAAATAGTTGTGAAACCAAGTACACAAACAATACACATAAAAAAGGAGACCTCCACCAATCTAACTGCTCTGATTCAACTCACTGTTTCTGCTGCACCAATGATGTCCCTGTGGTGGAATATTGCAGGTGGAAGGGAGAGAGTCTGTATAGGGGTTAGTGTAGTAAAACTTTGTTCACTGAGTCCTCTCTGAACTTCTTTGGGAACACCAAGGACTTCCCAAGCACTCATGTCTGCCATGGGCTCTAAAGTTTAGTTCAATCAAAATAAATGATTTAGCTATAAAATATGATTGCATCTTAAACTCAGTATTAGTGAGAAATATCATTTAATTACAGTTGAACCGAATGGGTAATTTGTACCCGTATAGATATGAAATATGTTTATAAAGGCTTTATAATCTAAACAAATTAATACTTTATTAATAAATAACAATACAGTAATAAAAAATTTATCAGTAAAATTGCATTATTTATTACACCCATTTTGAAATCACTGGTGGTCCCTGTAATGAGATTGGCTCTAGTTGATGCGATTTACTCACAAATTGCACCATTTTTTGCCTTAAATTGCATCTTTTTTCCAGCTAATTAGGAGGCTACACTAAAGACAAAACAACCAATCAGATTTCAAGGCTTGTTTAAAGTAACCAATCAAATTGCAGGAAAATGAGAGACAAAGAGTATCACCTGACAAATTTTGCAACTTTTGTTTCCAAAACTCTTACTTTTTCCCCCCAAAAAATGGATGAATTTCATTTCAGACTGGCTCAGTACTGCATCAATAAAATATTTGAACTTACCAAGTCCTGTGATTTCAAAATGGATGTAATAAAGTGGTAATTGAACCTCGTGTCATGCAATTTTGGTCTGAAATCATACTTGTGATTTCAAACTCGCGCTGCATGCTCGTTTGAGTTTGAAATCACGCATATGATTTCAGCAGAAATTGCACTCCACTTAGTTCAATTACCATTATTTATAGAAAATCATATCTTTTCCAAGAAAACATTATCTACACAAAATGTGTTTGATTCTCTTCTTAATAATAAAATTCAAGGACAATCATTAGAGTAAAATAGTACTTTGTTTTGTGCATTTCCCATCCATAATTCCTAAAATTAAATCTTACCTGGAAGATCTTCCACCAGTCTATTGTCAGTGACCATTTCTACTCTGTTTTGCTCTTCTGACTGGGCTTTACTTTGGGCCTTGTTTTTCTTTTTCCTCTTCTTTTTTCCCTTTGTCTGTTGGTCATTCTTTGTGCTTTTTTCAAGTTGTGTGGATGGTGTGGTAACTGTTTGTTCCAGATTATCCTGAAGATTTAAATCAAAAGACAATACTATGTAGCTTTTTTTTTTTTTCCCCGTGAGCCAAACTTCTAGAGAAAACCAAAAAGAAGCTTCTATTCTTAGATATACATAATTGTGCATGTATGGGTAAAGACTGACAAAATGCATGAGCCCTTGGGACAATACAGTCTGCTGTCTTCAAAAAAATTAGGACAAACTGCTCTCAAAATGATTTCAATCAATTCCTGTATTTCCATGTAGTTCTTGTGGTGACTTGTGTTGTTGTTGTTGTTGTTGTTGTTGTTTTTTTTTCTTTTTGTTTGTTTGTTTGTTTTCTCATTTAAGGTATGACTGGCAGTTATCTTAGTTTTGATTCTCATGTCCAATACACCCAATTTGACTCAGGAGACAAGTCATTCCATTTGGGTCACTGGTTGAGGATTATTATTAAGCGTCTTGAAAATCGACTTGTGGTAAGACATTTCCACCTTAAGATGCACGGTTTATTCAGATTTCCAGTATCACAAGATGACTTAACCACTTATTAACTTCTGGTGGGTCGATTTGTAAACAACTCAACCCAATTTGGATGTATTGGACAACCCTCAACATTAAATAATTAAAGATGAGTTATAACAAAAAATAAATAGACAAAAAAATTTAAAAAGATAATTTTTCCCAATTTCTCGTAAAATACAAGGGTAATTTCACCACGTGCTTGAAGTGAATCTTACATTTGTATATTCTAAATTTAACCATGCGGTATGCTTTAAAGGACTTTCAGCAATTCACCTCCTGCAGCGGCCGTTCTTTTATTTTTGCTAGCTCTTCTGGATGATAATCTTCCATGACTTCAAGGGACACAAATCCATCCATTTCGCCCTCTAAGAACGAAGGATCGTCCAATTCTACTGGTTCCCATTTTCGCTTCTTCCCTTTCGAATTCTTCTCTACCATTATGGAGCAATGAGCAAAGAGCTTTAATTGAGAAACTGAATGCAAACGCTCTTTCAAAATAACAAACAACCGTTTTGGTTTATCCTTAGAGAATTAATAAAAACAATCTCACGTCGTCCGCCATTATGGATTACCCGCCAGAGAAGGACTGGATAAGAAATTGTGCATATTTCGCGCATATTCAAACGGGAGTCATGCGCTGCTTTATTACAACATGGCTTTTCTCTCTTCGCCGAGTTAGCTGAAACCTTTGTAAAGCGCGAATGAAAAGACTAACATGGCGAAAGAACACCGTACATTCAAAGGGGAGTGCATTTATATTGAGTGCTTAAACGAAAACTCGTTTCTTATCAAGAAAGGCTTTGTCCCAAACATGAAGGTAACTGAACACGCGCCAAACATCAGATCGGAAGCTCAACTCCAGCTGAGTAGCGTGCGCGTCAAAATACACGTCTAACGATGTCATACTTGAGAATGTTGATAATAAGCTATGGTCATCGAAGTAAATCCCCTTACACCTGCCATATCCGTCAAAGTAATTTCCTTCTTTGAAATAAGTTTTGTTACAAGGAAAATTGTTTCTGGGACAACTAGATTTTGTTCTCCCCCTCCTCCCCACCTTTTCTGCCCACGTTATGATAAAATCCCCGCCCCCCTCCCCCCCCGTCCCCCCTCCACGTCTCTCATGTCAGAACTGTTTTCTTTTCTTTTTTTTTTCAATCAGTCAATTAGCGAACTACAGTCAAACCTGTCTTAGGTGACACCGTATTAAGCACTCGCACTGTATTAGACGCCATATTCCCCTGGATGCGTGCTTAATACAGGGTTGACTGAACTGGACAAATAAATTTTGTCCTCACTTCATCCATCAAACCCAGATTATATCCATTATTGTCCCCATCTCCCCTAATTTCTCTCCTTTTCCCCTAGTTGCAGACTGTGGTGTTTTGCTGGAAATTGTTGATGCAAGAATGTCCTAATTAGTACTGGATTAGGATGTTCTCAATAATTAGTACCATGGACAAATTTTTACATACTGTTTCAGATACAAGACTTGAGGTGTACATTGCAGCTATTCAACTCTGAATTTCAAACTATTTTTTTCTCTTTTTTTTCTTTAAAAATTGAAGGTATCTTAGATATATAAATGAGTTGCTTGAAAAGCAAGTGTTTGATGAGCTGAAGCACTGGGCTGGAACTCAAGGTACAGTACTCTAAACATTTGAAATATAATACTGTTGTATTTGCTGCATTTTTCTTATTCCTTTGATACAGTTAAATTAAATTGCTCTCCAGGTATTGGTGGTTTCCTTACTGGCGTAAAGCAGATTGCAAATGTTGCAGCTTTGCCTGGAATTGTTGGTTTAAAAATGATCATAACTTTTTCACGTTGAAATTACAACTCAGTTTAACTCAAACTTGTTCAATCCCGGGCCCAGTAGTTCAAAGGCTGATAAGTGCTAACCCAGGGTTAAATTTTAATCAGGGTGTGTTTAATCCTTGGCTTAAAAGCCTTTATAGAATAATTTACTATAATTTTTTTAGGGCATCCAATCATCAAATTGCAGACTAAAGGAATTGTACATACTGAAGTTCATTTGAAAGCTTTCAGATATGAAATCAGATTTCACACTGACCATTAGCTATCTTAACTCAGCTTTTAACAAACCGGGCACCCTGTACTCTTGGGAAGCAAAGAAAGTATAAAGTGGAGATGACAGAAGAGTTTCTTGTTATACAGTTTGTGTTTCCAGAGTATTTTTACACAAAGATTTCACTTAAAGTGGTGCCAAATAGAGCATCCAGTTATCCAGTTAGATCCAGGTATCCCATTATTTTAGAATGTGGGTTTATTGAACTTTCTCTGTGGTAAAAGTTTTATTTCCTTCTTAATAAATTTAGGAAATTCTGAAATAGTATGCGTAGAATACTAATATCCTAATATCCTTCTCAGGGAAAATGCACATATTTTTTCCAGGCTAATGAAGTCTTGAAAAAAGTACTTTCAGATACAATATCATCCATCTCTAGATGAATTTGTCATCTCTGAAAGAATTTGTCATCTCATCAATCAGACTTTATGAATGACAATATACCCCCAGCCAGAGAAAATTTTGATCACTTCCCTTTTGTTGAAATAACAATAACAAAGAAGGCTATGTATCTCCATTTCTATTCTGAAATGTTGATTCGTATTTTTTTGCTTGGCCCTCAGAGATCAGTTGGACTACCAGATGTTCATTCTGGCTGTGGATTTGCTATTGCTATTGGTAAGTTACAATTCACAATTTTGTGATAAATAAGGCAACATTTTATTCTGAATATGTTTGTGGATTGTAGTTGTTTGAAGTGGGGTGTCATGTGAAAAAAATTTTTCTCAATAAGTTATTTGTCAACAATGTAGTTTCCTCGTCATAACTCAAAGTAAGTGCCCTTTGATGAAGCTTATAGTTTCTTTTCAAACTGGTAATGTGCTTAAAATGACTTTGGTTGGTCATGGTGATGAATTCACTTTCTGAATGCAGTATAATCATTTGTCTCACCATTAATTTACTTTGGATGTGGATCATGACTTTTTGACTGCATATTGTGTCTTCTTTGCATTATAAGGTCAGTAGATATGCTTGACCTTATGAAACTCTCTGTTTGGCTGTGATTGGCTGGAATCCCACACAGGCTTTGATTGGCACACTCTGACCAAATGTTCCTTTGGAGTACACTGTCGCAGAGTTATTATGTTTTTGTGTTTCTTGTGGTCAGCATCCATGTTTCTGGGATGTCCACCTTTAGTTAATGTCCAATTTATGTTGTAACAGGCAAAGTCTTATGTGGATGGCCTCTTATACCCTGCATGTATTATAATAATAGGATCACAATCAATGTACTCTACTTCAGTCCAGAGCAGGTGGTTTCCAGGTGTCTTCTGAAACTGCAGAGGCCTTTGTCTTAGCATGTCATTTCTCTATATGCTATATAACTTGTTTAACCTTACTTGCATAGGTTTCCCTGTTCTGCTGATGTAAACTTTGCCTTACTCTCAGGGAATCTTTTCAACCAGGGGCTCTTCTTTTAAAGATGCTGTGCCATGGATGGGGAGTGTCCTGTTACTATTTGTAACATCAGTGAAGTGAATGGAATGCTTTCAGTTCTTCAAATGCTGTAGCAAGCAAGATTGTGAATGTGTTATATACAGAGCGTTCCCAGATCCTTCGCTGGTAGGATGATAAGGTTATTGATTGCTCCTATAACTTAACTATAAATATTGTTATTTATTCTTTTTATTTATTTATTTTTACTTTTCGCAGTGGGGAGGAGGGGGGTTTGGCTGGGTGGCTTTTCTAATTTTGTAATTTGAGTTTATATGCTTACTTTTCAGTTCCACCCCGTTTTAGTAATGAGTTTAGAAATCTCACCATTGCATCCTAAAGCTCCATTCCTTTGATGCACTGTGATCTGTGTGATCTTGGACCACAAATCCTAATCCATATCCTCCCAAAGGAACACACCATTTAACTCCACATTTACAAAAAAGTGTTATTTGAGAGGTGATCCACAAGTATCAGTCAGCTGGACCAAGGATGGAGTGCTACTTAGTAAAAACAACAGCCTGGTTATTAGACAAGTGACATTTAAAGATAAGGGCAATTATGAATGAATCTGATGCATGTCAGAGGTAAACTCTATATTGTAGTTTATGTCAGTCATCAAACTTGTAACTTAACGAAGCATTTGTTTGGAAGTTTAAGCCAAATTTAAAGAGACCTATTTTTTTCTCTCTTTTCATCCATATCATTTAAAAATGTCAATGACCAAGGAACTAAGGAGTCATGATCTTATGATTCATTTTCATAAGTGTTAAAGGTAGTTCATCAACTTGGATATGAGTGTATCATTACCTAAATATTAATGATTGAAGTTGGAAAGAGATTACAAAGGAACATTCATATAACTTGTTTCAAATTATCAACATTAGTACTCTTTTTTCTAGAAAAGGGTTCCTGATCGCGTACGGTTGATTCTGGCTCACAGACAACCAGATTGTAAATGAAGATAAATCCGTGACCAAAAAAATAATTGAAAACACCTCCTGTTGTTAAGAAATTGCTAATCCTGTGGTCCACTCTAACATTTTTCTCTGTGAACTTATGTTAAAATGCACAATTTGGATATGTCAAATGACAGATTTCCTTTTTTTTTTTCATTACAGAATGCAAATGTTTTATATTGTTTGATCATCATTGCTTAATAACTTTTTGAATTCAATATATACTCTGTCTGTTAAAAAAATTAAACTGATAGTAATTGAACATTTATGTTTCTAACAGTACACTCAACAACCAAAAAAACATTATTGGAACTAACAGCCAAACAATATCTTTTTATGCTGAACTGGAAAACCTCTGGAAAAATTGACTTTGGTGAAAAATAGACTTGAAAATCGCGTTTTTTGTTTTGATTTTGTTGATTTTTCAAGGAACTGAGGGACATGATAGACTATAGCTGGAGCAAAACAAAATAGATTTTTTGTCAGGGTTTAATAAGTTCTTTTATAATTACTGTTAGGATTGGAAATCATTGAAATTATCACCACAACAGAGAAATGGATCTTACCATGTATGTATGGAGTCACATCCTAAAAGGAAAAATTTGGAGAAAAATATATAATGGTAAGTACCTTGTTTTCAATTTAGTGGTTTCAGTGTTATTATATCACAGATTAATTTAAGGACTTCACTTTTTCAAAGCATGGCCAAGGAAAAGACCTGGATTAATCACATTGATTTAGTTTGATTGGCGTGATTGAGTTCAATAATAAAATTATTGAACTCGCTGAAAATTTCCAGTTCAATTATGTTTGATTGAACAGCAATCTAACAATTGGATTCCACTGAGTTCGATTGATTTTTGGCTGGGTTTTGTTCAATTGTCCATGCCAGGAAAAGATCAATGTTTAATTATATTGCTAAGAATTTCAACTCTACGTTTTTATTTTATCTCAATAAAAGCAATACTTGCAAAGAACACAGTTACCTCATCATGGTGTACCTCTCAAAAGAATCTTGCCCATTTCCTTGTATGGCCCTTGAACTGTTCTGGTGTTTTGTAGCTTTCTTGGCCTGGTTCTGGGTCCACTGCTTCCACCAGATCACTGAAACCCTATTTTATCAACAAAGAGAACAAGTATGTAGATGAGTATATTTTAATATAATTTATTGTAGTCATGCCCCTTAGATATTGACTAAAATTTAACTCTATGATCCGAGTGAACAAATTAACACAAGAAAATGTTTACCTTCCATAATTTCTTCACTTCTCTGTATGTCCTTCTTTGATGACTTGTCCCCTCAAAGATTGGTTTATGATCCAGTTTGTGTAGGATTGCTCGGAGGTCTTTTCCTGACATAATACATTGTTGTTATTATTATTATGTTCGTTGTTATCAGTATTAGTTATTGCTTGCCATTGCACTGTGATATGTAAAGTAATGCAAAATAAAGCCTTTTTTAGCCTGTGGTAAATTAGAATGAAGTATTGATTTTTTTTTAGAATAGCCATAGAGGTCTTTCCTTTTTTTTTGTTTTTTTTTTTTTTCATTCTCGTGATATACGCCTAACTTTAAGTCTGAGATTACAACTATGATTTTTTATTTTTAATTGAATCTTTGTGATTTCTACACTGGTCAGATTTTATTGACTATAGTCATGCCTGGCTTTGGTAGTTAGGTACATGTAGTTAAAATAAGTTACATTTGTTTTCACCGACCTCTGGTATTGAATGCAAGGCATTGATCCCATTTTGCCTGTTCCTCTCCTGTTTCAGAACACTGATTGGCGGAAGAATCTCTCTTTTCTCGTCTGGTAAGGCCATCCTCAACTCATGGTATGCCTCGTCTGAAATCAAGCCTTCATCTTTCGCAACAAGTACATGCTGCGTCGTCCGACAAGTGGAGTTTTCTCTCTCGTCACCAGCATCGTGGCCAAGTGGAATTACAACTTCACGTCCTTGTACAGTGAACTTAATCTGAAGAAGAAGACAGGGGTTTCCCTTTAAAATTTGTTTTCATGTGAACATAGCTAGATAGATAGATCGATCGCCACATAGATATATGATTTTTTTTCGCGACTTTGCTGTCGGTCAATGTCTCAGTTCTATTTTTCACGAAGAAGTAAAATTGTTACTTACCTTGATGGGCTCAAACTCCTCCAGTCCTTCCACCTATTGAGCCACTAGTTGCCTGACTCGTCTTTTCTTATTATTTCTGGCTGCCGGTGTTAATTGCCAGAAGTCCTTTTCGGTGTTGTAGAAAACATTTTCAGTCTCTGCAATTCTCTGCTTTAGCAGCATTCCTTCAGCATTTGCTAGTTGAAGCTGAGCTACGACTTCATTCAGCCGAGTTGCAATGGAGTTGTGCTAAATTCTCAAATTGTGGTTCTCTTCCCGAAGACGCCTTATTTCGGCCTCATAAACCTCTGCAAGAGATGGCTGTGTCTGTGCTAGTTTTTGTTGAAAATGAGTTAGAAAACTCCCACCTCTGACGGACTTAGGCCTAGTTCAAACGTCGATCTTTACATGTACCGAACCTAACGTTTCTATTAAGTACATGTAAAGATCGACATTTGAATCAATTAGGATCGGCAGATTTGTATAGACGTTTGAATCAACTGCCGCTCTTAATTATTCGAGTCGACCCAAATTGCAATTAGGTTCGGTACATGTAAAGATCGACGTTTGAACTAGGCCTTAACCTTAAATTTCGACAACATTACTTAGCGAGTATCAGTCCTCATTACACCCGGACGTTTTTCTACTTAGTATCATTTTGTGTCTTGTTTTCATTCATGGATAACTTAAACAAAGCCATTGCTTTTAATAGAATGCCGATCGCTTTTTTGTGATCTTCATCAAATGAAACAGAAAAAAAAGAAACAAAAACCCACCCACACATAAGATCGACCTTAAGTCTGAAAAATACCTGAAGAGCGGGTTTATTTTTATAACCAACCTTCATAATCTTGAGAACGTATCTAAGCAATTAGAGAGGCGAGCGCGAACTGAGATCGCTTGAAACTTGTCAATGGCTCGTTTTTATCAGGGAGGTGAGAAAATAACCATTTATTGCTTGTATTAGAGGAATTGATCGATATCAAGGAATATTGCTGCGTTTTTTGCGCTAGGTGCTTATGCCATCAAATTTAAGAATTTGTTCATGCTTAGCGTGCGAATATCGAGTTATGGATGCACGGGGAAGTTTAGAGGGCAAGGAAAATGCGTAAGAGTAGCTCGAGGCGCAGCCGAAAGCAACTCTAGCTTTTTGAGTGCTCTCCAAACTTCCTAAGTGGATCCATAACTCGATATACGCACAGCTAAAAGCATGAGCAAATTCTTTTATAACAGAGCGACAACAAGGATCTGCGCGAAGAAGCCAAATTTGCTGCAGCTGGTCTTCCGACAAATTTGCGAAACGTGCAACTTGCGAGTTTTTTTCGGCTTTGTCTTGCTTGTTGGGTCAGGACCTAAAAGGTCAATGCCGACAGAAAAATTGGGCAGTTCTTCGCTGGTTTCTTCCATATTTCAAAGAGAAGGAAAACTACACTGCAACTTAACAGGACGGAGAATGAAGCCGGGTAAAAAAAAAAAATGCTCACATCATCTTATTTACGCGCGGCTGTGCGTAAATAAAGACTTTATTCATAGCGGCTCAACAGGACTTGTATAGGGAAAGCACGCGCGCTATGTTATTAAACTAATTCGCTCGCGGTTTAAATACTTTGTAAGCATTTGCGTTGTCATTAGATGGTTTCTTTTTGGGTTTCCTTTCAAAATTATTTATTGTCGAAACCAATGTGTCGACATCGATGGGAATAAATGCGAGTAACGTGCATCCCAGTAATATGTTCCGACATGCATTCGAGAATAAGCCGTAACGTAATAAAGATCGTCGGTGGAAAATGTCGTTTGAGATTAGGAGGGTGAAAAGACAATAGCAGGTAATTTAGTGTTGACAACTGGGTTGAAAACGTAAATTAGCCACCGTAAAGGTTAAAAAAGCTGACGTTTCGAGCCGAAGGGCTAACGCTCGAAACGTCAGCTTTTTCACCCTTTACGGTGGCTAATTTACGTTTTCAACCCGGTTGTTAACACTAAATTACCTGCTATACTCTCCCACCGACGCAGCACCACAGTTTCTTTAGAAACTTACCCCTTTATTCATTTGAAAAGACGATAGACTTCTTATCTTGTCTCGCAAATCTTGCCGTCTGGAAAATCAGATGCTCTGTTCACGGTACATAAAACCTTCAGAGGCGTTCAGTTATTCATCTCTTAAAGAATTCAAATTCATCTCGGTTTTTGTTCTTTGTACTTTTTTTCCAGAGGATGAAAAACTTTGTCGCAACAAACGCAAACCAAGACCCTGTTCTAAAACCGCGGCTACACGAGCGATTTTTTGCCTGCAATGGTGATGCGATTTTTTCTTAACATTGTCACGTCGCCGGTCGCGGCTGAACGGGTGACAAAGTTGTGATTTTGTCACGAAAAGTTCAACTCATCGAATTTCTCGCGACTTTTTTCAGCGATATAATGGCTGTCGCCGTCCCAGCACTTGCACGAGGGTGGTTACACGGGTAGTTTGCACCGCGCGCTGGCGACGCGACAAATTTAGAGAAAATCGCATCACCATTGCAAGTTAATAATCGCTCGTGCAGCCGCGGCTTAACATTGTGAGATCTGGAACCGGGCTACCTGTCAATTTAATTCAAACAAGCTTCATTCGTGACCATTCACACTGATTCAAATTTTATTTGGTTTCATCACTCTTTGTTTTCATCTCTCTCTCTGAAGTAAGAGGGACTTAGAGTCTGACCTTCCTACGTTACAAAATGAATTTTGCTGTCCTCTTATTGACTCGCTTCAAATTGAAGTCGTGAACATTCAAAGAAAGTAGTTATTGGATTCTGAAATTCATCCTTGTGCAAAATACTCGTTGTCTTCTTCCTTTTTTGTTATTTATTTACTTTTTTATTATTTGTGTCATCACAGAACGAGGTTTATATCTGGCGACTCTCCACTTTGTTTGGGAATAATTTTTTTCAACCGAAGGAAAACGTTGAGAAAGGTATTATTATCATATTATTTGTTTTCTTCCGGTATCCTTTAGATCATTAAGACGTTTCATTCGAGGCCTATTAGTTGTTTAACTCAGTTGTTGAATTGTTGATGAAAGCTGTGTATAATAAATTTTCGTTGAAGATCATCATCCGTCTTATTTCAATTCAGCCAATTGAATTTACCATGATGCACTTTGGTTAATTACATTGTAGGTTTTTTAGCTCATTCATGCTGAAAGCAATGATTGAGGTATCTTGGTGATGTTGACGGAAGTTGTCGACCGTGGACGGGAGTTGTATTCCATGGACAGAAGTTGCATTGTAGACCGTGAACGGAAGTAGTCTCGCATGCTACCCCTCCCCACTCAGTAAAAGTCAAAAAAATTAATTTCGATGAAGCTCAGAAACTCACTTGGAAAAAAAATAAGATGTTTGTATGGTTTAAAAACAATGATAACTCAAATCACATTTCTGAACTTCTAAAAATGCAACTTGGATCGAAAAGCCAAAATGTTCACACCTAAGGGACCCCTAGCGGGTTCATTTCAAAACACGCCGTTATCACGCAGAAGAGCATTAGCATCAGAGACAGTCATATTGGCAAGCCACGCATTTGCGTTCGTCTTCATCTGGTATAAAAGTTATCATTACTCTATCATTGTGCTTGTCCTCGGGAGCTTTTCAACATACAGTAAACACATTAATCATAGCGGCCAAGATGGTCTAAATATTTTCTTTCGAGCTCCATTATTTCGGTCCGGACTTGAGGCTCGCTTAGACAAAAACAGCAATACCAATCCAGTCAGTACAAAATGCAGACTGCAGACAGCGGACCGGGTACAAAATGCAGACTAGGTATAAAATGTAGACTGCAGACTGGTTACCAAATGCAGACTGAGAATTTATACTGTTTTTTCGTTTGATACGTGATAACATATCGTATTAAAACTTACCGAGCGTCACGCAATCGCTTTTCCGCGATCATCTTTTACGATCATTCGCAATATTGGGGAAAATTCCTTAACCGTTTCTTGATCACAGACGTTCTGAAAATAATTTCAAGCCTTCCTAGAGTCTTCTCACTTTGCGCGCGAGTTAGTTGGTGTGACGTCGGCACAGAATTTACCAACTTAATAAAAGTGGATGTAGATGTAAATCAGATGTCACTATCGTATATTTAACACGCGCAATATTCGAGAAACAATTGACAGCTTTGCACGTGGTCCATACGTTTCATCTATTTTACCGATATGTATTCACTTTGTTGACAAAAATGCGGGCCGGGACCAAAATTTTTCCCTCGAATTGATATATTTTCAACGTTTAGAGGTGTTCGCGCACTGATTTACACATATGTGCCTTATATTGTTGTTGGCTTACATGAGGAACTGGCGAATTTTTATAGGGAAAAGCGAAGCGTTGCTTTCGTGACTGGCCTTTTGATTACTTTTCTGATGGTTTTATCTCTCATCTGTTTGGAGATTACGCAAATATTGATATGTGAAAATCAGACTATATGGGGGCTTGAAATTCTATTAAGAACGATTGTGGCCGCTTTGTTAAATACCAAATGCAACGACCGCTTTATTAAAAACAAAAGATATCAAGAAACGAGCAAGGAATATTTCACAATAGTGCAAATGATCATGAAAGATGAGGGTAATAAATATTTTGCTGCTTGAGCAACATTTGATGCCTGGTCATGCCCACCCGGCCCACCCTCCGCCCCACAAACACACACATGCACCAACAAAAAGGACACTGTCTGCCTAATGACCTCTGCCCATCCCACCTCCAGCCCACATAGCCTTATTTCCAATTCCCATCACGAAAAATGAACAAGTTTTCTTATCACACAACTGCCCAAAAAGAAAAGGAAAATTTATTCCATAAGTCTTGTTATTTTACATAAACTGAATTCAAATGTACCTACATTCAACAAGTCCAAGATATCAATACAAACTTAAGCCATGTAACATAAATGAGCTGGCTCCAAGAGCCCTTTGATTAATTATATTTGCTGTCGGTCGCTGAAAATAGCTAAACACTTCTCAGTTGCTAATAGTTTTAATTTGCGCATAAAAAAAAAAAATGGAGATCTTAGGATTCAGCACTGAAGGTGTCACTAAAACATAGTGATTGAAACAAAAACATTCAGTTTTTGATAAGCTTTGGCAGTGAGTTGAAATTAATTTAAAATCAACTCAGAACTGTTTAGAAGGGAAAAACCATTAAATAAACTATTTTTAGTTAACACTTACTTAATTCCACACCAGATGGTTGCACTGGGACAATTTTAATGTCCTTTTATTGGCTCCCTTCGAAGTGAGGTTATAAACATATAAAGATAATAGTTATTGGATTCTGAAATACACCCTTCTGCAAAATACTCGTCATTTTCTTCCTTTTTATTGTTTGTGTCTTCACGGATATCTAGCGACCCTCCATTTACTTTGGAAATAATCAAATTTTCAACAGGAGGAAAACGGTGAGAGAGACATTATCATCATTAGTTGTTTTCTTCTCACAGGACGAAATCACATGTTTCCGTATTTCTGAAACGTGGCGGAAACATGCAACTCCATGTTTCCGTTATGTTTACGTCTTACGGAAACGTGAAAATTAAAGTCTACGTGTTTCCGTCACGTTAACGGAACGGAAATGCCAAGTCACGTTTCCGTCATATTTAAGCCAGCACATTTCCGCCGTTGTTCGTTTCCGTCATGTTTCTGCAAACGGATTTGCAGTTTTTTGCTACATCTTACCAAAACACAAACGCGAGATGGTTCTTTGAACAACAAGGAATCTTAATGCGACGGCTGTGTTATTTAATCAGGTTAGGCCAAATGAGACAGTTGTGTGACTTAGGTCGGTTGGTGCCAATGAGACAATTGTGTCACACTGGACGAAAAAATGGATTTACTAGTGTTTGTCAAGGTGTGCAAATGTGGTGCAAATTTGGGGCTCTAAATTTGAACTGAATTTGCACCAGCTGTAAACTGAAGGTAAACTCAAGTATTTGTACCTGACAAAACTGCCTGCAAATGTGATGTAAATACTACATTTGCTTAACATTTACCTTACATTTGCTTCCAAGGTAAACCTGGAGCTTTAACACATAGTTGTCAAGCATTTGCCTCCGGTGCAAAAGTGACATATTTACTATTAATGCAATTACAAGTAAACATTATGCAAAACAGTTTGTTTGCAGCATTTTTCAACCATATTTACTTGCAATAGAAATAAGTACCTTTGCACTTAATACACTCTAATTTGCTAATTGAGCAAAGCTGTTCATTTGCTGTAAATTTGCTCTGATGTCAAACAAACAAAAATAAAACCCCTACTGAGTGGCCATTTGCCAGTTCCCTAAGGGTGGCTGATTAACTGGGTTTGACTGTATTCAGAATAAAATTTTATATAGATGAAATTGGAAGTAAATGAGATTGATCTATTTACCTTTGCTAGAAATCTGAGGGAAGTAACAATTCAGGCCACAGGCCTGTCAATCATCCACTTAGAGGCTGATGACAAGAGTCAGGCTGGCCTGCCCATATAATGTGATCTTAGAAAACAGTCAACTCAGCTCATGTAATCCACTCCTTATTAAAAAAAAACTAATAGAACAAACAAAAGTGGCAGGCCTCTGCCTACCACAGATATAACATTTTATTGTCTTCATAAACACTGCAAACATATATTGCATGTGGAAATTATTATTATTTTAGCTGTTATCACACAAAACTGACAAATTATTTTGATTGGGCTGAACAAATTGTCTAAATCATGTTTTATATAGATCATGTCTTCAAAAATCAAGTCACAATAATTCCTAAGAAACTCTCATATACAATTAAACTAAATAAATAACTTTACAAATCAAATACCTTGGTATATAATTAAAGAATGGGTAGAAGAAAGACTTCTGTCACTTGAAAGCACTGAGTTACAAGATGTGCCATTTGATGACCCTTACAAATTTTCACCATTCAGATTCAGAAGCATACAGTTTCAACAGGATCACCTGAGAAAGAAATTTCTTGAAGAAAGTGATATAAGATCTAAATATTTATCATGCATGTCCTGATGTAACTGCAAAGTGTCTTCATCTGTGCTTTATAGGATAGCACCAAAATCTCAATTTATACTATAGATTTACTAAAAGTAAATGTAAATGCAATATCAAAACTGAGTGAACCAAGTTTTATCCAATTACCAATATCCGGATACCCAAGTAATAACTACTGACTCACTGAGTTTGGCCATTTGTTCACTGTTCTTATGTTAGACATGTATCTAGAATGTAGTATTGATATGAATATTTCAATCAACAATCCATCACTGAGGTGAAAAAAAAGCGTGTCAAAACAAGTTTTAGAAACTTTAGAGTGTTCTTTGCTTAAATGGTGGTTTCCTTACAACAAGGCAAATACTGGAGCATCTTGTGGTTTTCAGGAATATCATTTGTAAGATATTTAGTTGAGGTTTAGGCACTTATGCTTTAAATGTGTGGCAGAAATTTTCATAAAGCTCATTTGGTTTCTTTTTTGTTACTGTTCAGTGTAGCTTTCAAACATTTTTATCCGCTTTTCAATTTTTTTAGAACTTGTAGAAAGTAATTTAGAAAATATCAGAGAATGCCATCATAGTTATTGTTACAGTTAAAAATTTAAATGATAAAAATAATGTGGTATGATAGCATGCATAAATACTCAATTTGCTTTCTTACATACAGCTTGGAGTAAATATTGGAAAAAAATTAATATATGCATAAGTGAATCATCCAAGAATTTTCAAACAAACAATACTCTACTGTTAATGTGCTTAACAGTGTAGCAGTCAAATTTATGTATGACAGTTTTTATTACCAAATTGAAAAATGATATAAATAAAATATCTTAAAACGTTATTGGTAGCTATATGTCAGTACTCAAACCTACTTTAAAGATCAATGCTGTTTACATCAGAAGTTATAAGTCAAGTTATGTTTTTGTGGTCCAATTGAACAAAGACAAATAAACTATTTAAAAAGTAATTGAATGGTTAGTTCTAAAACCTAATATATAGATCTATACTATTTATAACAGTGGTTCTAAATATTCTGTTAACCCCAGTAAGCTGAAGTTGACACTCCCTTATAAGCAAAGTTAGATGTTTCAGCAGCAAACTTATTCGGTACTGAGAATTTGATCATGTTTGCTATACAGAGCGAAGTTGGTCCATGCTTTTTTGGTCAAGAGTTTGCTCACATTTACCATACCAAGCAAACTGGGTCAAACTTTTGATTTTGTCAACATTTTATTATCTGAGCAAACTTATTCAATACTAACAATTTGATCATATTTGCCATACGGAGCAAACTTGCTCAATACCAAGAATTTGCCAGCAATTACCTGCTTATGCAAACCTCATCAATTCTACGAGTTTGATCATGTTTGCTGATCCAAATAAACACTCCAAAATTACGCTTTTGAGCACATTTACAGCGTTTTGTGAGCTTGCTGGTAATCATCACTGGGTAAAATGCCAAATTTTAGTGTCATTTAAGTAAAATTAAACAACTATTAAACCCAAAGACAAATTTAAGCCATGTTTACTAAACTTAAACATGACTTAAAAATGTACCTTTGTTTAGGCGAGGTTTAAGCATTCTTAAATGCAAATTAAATCGACATTGAGATTTAAGCTATGTTTAAGTCATTTTAACCGTACTTAAATCCTTTGAAGGATTTAGGGTTACTTTAAACCACCTTAAATCTAACGTTAAACCTATTGGGGAGATTTAAGGTCTAGTTAAAGGAGCCTTAAATACAACATTAAATTTATCATAATATTTATGCCGTGTTTAAGGACCTTAAAAACACATCAAATCTTTTGGTGTACACCAAGTCTACTTTATTGACATAATCTCTCACCAGAACCAGAAACCATACGAGAGCAGCCTCCAGCAACCTTCAATGAATTAATCATAGATTAATATTAATATTATGTATTTAGTAAAGCCACAATATTTCACGCTACTGATTTTATTGCTTTTTCAATTCTTTGGGTAATGAAACTGTGTTTGTTGATTGTGAACAAGAGACTTGATTTCTTGTGTTGGAAACTGTTTCACTAAAGGAAGGTGGTTGCACAGGGAATTTGACTAACCTGAGCAAATAAGGTACATTTCTTCAAAACCATATAATTTTAGTATATACCAAACCAGTGGACAGTGTTTTTTGCATGCTCTGATTGGCTACTCAAACTCAGGATAGTACATGCATGTGCTATCCACTTCCCAGCTTAAGCTGAAGTGTGAAAAACTTTTTTTTGCAGTGTTCTGAGATATAAATTTATAATTCTTTTATCTCACTGGTTTGGTATATACTTCACAGCTCATTAAATATCCACCACCACTAAGGGGAATAATATTTATTGTTAAATATATTAAAAACAACAACGACATGTGAATGTAGATTGATGTTAATAACTGGCTGGTAAAATAATGGCACGGCGTGGAATAGGGCAAACTGCCATGAGTTTTACATTGTCAAGAGTTAAATAAGCTCCAGCAAAAAGACTGTGTATCCTATAAACAGGCAAAAAGTAGCTTGATGCTCTAGGTTCAAAGTTATTTGCGTCCCACACACAAAGGGTATTAAAACTTCCCAAGCATTGGTTTTGCTGAACAAGGAAACCGGGGTTTCTGAGCATGAAGTAAACAGCTCTGAACTGCAAACGTCACCAGACATCTCTAACTGAACGTTAAAAAGCGCGCGTTTGTATCGAGGACGCGGTATGTCTCGTCCCCAGAGTGAGGCCGAGATCCTTATGCGCATGACAAATACCGTATGAACGCCAATCAAATGTCTAAAACTATAATCGCGGGATATTTGATCTTTCACTGTCGTTCGTTCACTCGGTCGAGTTTCGTTTCGTTGCGGGCACGTGTTTGGATTCTTCCTCGATAGGATGATGGCTGCAAACGATCCAGTTCAAGAGAGACAGCTTGTTCTTATGGAAAGAATGAGTAGAAGGATTGATTCGATTCTCGAAGGGCAAAAGAAACTAGAAGATACGAATGCAGTCCTTCGGCAAGAAAATGCAAAGCTGAAGAACCAACTTGCGAGTCTGGAAGGGCAGGCAAAGAAGAAAGGCAACAAACGTTCTAAAAGCTCTCGCAGAGAATCAAATGTTGTGATTCCAAATGACTTAAGGGTAAATATTCTTTAATTACTTTAAGGATATAAATTTTTTCAACTTTAGTACCGTTAAGTTGTGTTTGAGAGTTTCAGTTGCGGTGTATCAGAAGCATAAAACGTGTCTTCAAAGACACCGCCATTCCGCCATCACGCGTGTTCTGTGTTAACTTAAAGCACAATATGTGTAGATGTTGGTTCTAGTGCTTATCACAAAGTTGGAACATCCTTGTGCTGAATTCTTGTGCCTATTTTGCAAGCATTTAGCAAAAATACTGTTTACCCAGTTTAAAATTCCACTGTGTACTGTTTACCCAAAAACCCTGCTGACCCTGATTAAAGAAATAAACAAGTTTGTGGTTTGAATTGACTTTTGACATATGATGTTCTTCCATATTATCTTCCAGAAACGGTTTCGGTTCATCTACAAAAAGATGGTAGAAAAAAAAGTGACACAAGGTTTCATCATTGATGAGGAGTATGTTATTTTTTTACCATACATAAGATGATGTATTTAAATAGCAAGGCACTAAGAGAGATGGCATGCAAGATATTAGAATTAAAACTTTACCACCAAGAACTAAATATCTCTCTGACCAGCTTCTTCTAAGGGACTGTTAGTTATCTGTTTTGAGGCCAGTGTTTAGAGTCTGGGGCCAGTGTAAAATATTCAAATTGGGAGTAGGAGGTGGTAAACTTTTAGAATCTGTTATTTCAACTATTATGTTGCTGATAGATTAATACATGCAAATTTTTGTTTTGAGAAATCTTTTCCCTCCAGGAACCAGAAATCCTAATGTCAGTTTGAAGGTGTAAAAAGCATGTAGCTTCTGCACTGTACCAGCAGTGATTAGAAAATTGTCCCTCTTGTATAACTGCTTTACTTGAATTATTATTTCCTTTTTTGGCTGAATAATAATAATAATATTATTATAACTGCCTCTGGCTATTGTTTAAAACAAAAATAACATTCTCATTTTTATTACAGTCCACAGTCAGAGAGAAACTAGAGTATTTTTACAAAAGTGAAAGAAGTACTGAAAAAAGAGCATGGAGGAGAAAGCTGCCTATGGACTGACTGTTCGGATCACCAAAACGAGTTTCATTCTAGGCCTCTTAGTTGTTTGATTCAATTGTTAAATCGTTGATGATACGCTGTCAATTTTCGTTGACGATCTTTACCCATTTTTATTTCGATTCTGCCGACTGAGTTTCCCATGATACACTTTATTCAGTTGCATTGTAGGCGTTTTTTATAATATTTGCTGCCGGTCGCTGAAATCGGCAAAACGCTTCTCACTTGACAGAACAGAGAAAAACCAAATTTTAAACTGTTCGTGATACTAAATTCTCCAGAGGTTTTAAAAGGACCAATTTTTGACAGCAAGAACACGAAATAAAAACAGGTACGAAAAAAAAAGCCGAGAAGCAAAACTCGACAGAACAGAGAAAAACCAAATTTTAAACTGTTCCTAATACTTAAATCTCCGGAGTTTTTTAAAGGACCAATTTTGACAGCAATCGGTAATGGAGTTACGTTATTCGTCACCAGATGGTGGCAAGCGTTAACGATCTCTTACTTGACTGACTCATTTGAAATAATAATAATGCCCAAAGAGATGTTTTTTTGGCACGATTATGGCAAATAAATTCAAAAGTAGTTTTTTTAATTTTCGCGTTAAAAAGAAAGGAGATCTTAGGATTCAGCAGTGTCACTAAAAGGTAATGATTAAAACAAAAGATAAGTTTTCCATTAGCTTTGGCAGTGACTTGAAGTTAATTTACAATGAACTCAGAACTATTCAGAAGGTAAAAACTGTTTAAATAAACTACTTTTCACTCTAGGCCTACTAAATGTTTAATTCAGTTGTTAAAATGTTGGTGACTCGCTTTCAATTTTCGTTGACGATCTTCACTCATTTTATTTCGATTCTGCCGACGCACTTTATTCAGTTGCATTATAGGCTTTTTTAGTGATATCTGCTGTCGGTCGCTGAAAATAGCTCAACGCTTTTCAATTGTAAATAACTGTTAAAAAAAACGAAACAAACCAAAAGAACACGAAATAAAAACAGGTACGAAAAAAGAGCGAGAAGCAAAACTCGACAGAACAGAGAAAAACCAAATTTTAAACTGTTTGTAATACTAAAATCTCCGGAGTTTTTAAAAGGACTAATTTTTACAGCAATTCGTAATAAAGTCATGTTATTCGTCACCAGATGGTGGCAAGCGTTAACGATCTCTTACTTGACTGACTCATTTGAAATAATAATAATGCCCAAAGAGATGTTTTTTTGGCACGATTATGGCAAATAAATTCAAAAGTAGTTTTTTCTAATTTTCGCGTTAAAAAGAAAGGAGATCTTAGGATTCAGCGGTGTCACTAAAAGGTAATGATTACAACAAAAGATTAGTTTTCCATTAGCTTTGGCGGTGAGTCGAAATTAATTTACAATGAACTCAAAACTATTCAGAAGGGAAAAACCGTTTAAATAAACTTCTTTTCATTCTATGCCTACTAAATGTTTAATTCAGTTGTTAAAATGTTGATGATTTGCTGTCAATTTTCGTTGACGATCTTCATCCATTTTACTTCGATTATGCCGATGCACTTTGTTCAGTTGCATTATAGGCTTTTTTAATGATATTTGCTGTCGATCGCTGAAAAAAGCTCAACGCTTCTCAGTTGTAAATAACTATTTAAAAAAAACAAACAAACCAAAAGAACACTAAATAAAAACAGGTATGAAAAAAAAGAACGAGAAGAAAAACTCAACAGAACAGAGAAAAACCAAATTTTAAACAGTTCGTGATACTAAATTCTCCAGAGGTTTTAAAAGGACCAATTTTTAACAGCAATCGGTTATATAGATCGATCACGCTGGTAAAATAGTTATGTCATTCGTCACCACGAAATAAACACGAAATAAAAACAGGTACGAAAAAACAAATTGGCGAGAAGTTGAACGCGACAGAACAGAGAAAAACCAAATTTTATTTTATTTTGTGTCATCGCGGATTGTGGCTTTATATCTGGCGACTCTCTATTTACTTTGGAAATAATCAAATTTTCAACAGAAGGAAAAAGGTGAGAAAGACATTATCATCATTAGTTTTTTCTTCTGGTATTGTTCGGATCACCAAAACGATTTTCATTCTAGGCCTATTAGTTGTTTTATTCAATCGTTAAATTGTTGATGATTCGCTGTCAGTTTTCGTTGACGATCTTCACCCATTTTATTTTGATTCTGCCGATTGAGTTTACCACGATGCACTTTATTCAGTTGCATTGTAGGCGTTTTTAACAATATTTGCTGCCGGTCGCTGAAATCGGCTAAACGCTTCTCAATTGCTAATAACTGCAAAAAAATAAACCAAATTAACAAAACACGAAATAAAAACAGGTACGAAAAAAAAAGCGAGAAGCAAAACTCGACAGAACAGAGAAAAACCAAATTTTAAACTGTTCGTAATACTAAAATCTCCGCAGTTTTTCAGCCGGTCGCTGAAATCGGCTAAACGCTTCTCAATTGCCAGTAGCTACTAAAAACGAAACAAAACAAAAGAACACGAAATAAAAACAGGTACGAAAAAAAGCGAGAAGTGAGAAAGCCTACTAATGGTTTAATTCACTTGTTAAATTGTTGATGATTCGCAATCAATTTTCGTTGACGATCTTCACCCATTTTATTTCGATTCTGCCGATTTAGTTTACCATGACGCCCTTTAGTCAATCGCATTGTAGGCGTTTTTAGTGATATTTGCTGTCGGTCGCTGAAAATAGGTATACGCTTCTCAATTGCCACTAACTGCAAAAAACAAACCAAATCAAAAGAACATGAAATAAAAACAGGTACTAAAAAAAAAGCGAGAAGCAAAACCCGACAGAACAGAGAAAAACCAAATTTTGATGACTGTTCGTAATACTAAAATCTCCGGAGTTTTTAAAAGGACCAATTTTTACAGCAATCGCTAATACAGTTACGTTATTCGTCACCAGATGGTTGCAAGTGTTAACGATCTCTTACTTGATTAACTCATTTGAAATAATAATGATGTCCAAAGAGATGCTTCTTTTTTGGCACGATTATGGCAAATAAATTTAAAAGTAGTTTTAAATTTTCGCATTTAGAAGAAAGGAGATCTTAGGATTCAGTATCGTCACTAAAAAGTAATGATTAAAACAAAAGATAAGTTTACCATTAGCTTTGGCAGTGAGTTGAAATTAATTTACAATGAACTCAAAACTGTTCAGAAGGGAAAAACTGTTAAATAAACTTCTTTTCACTCTAGGCCTACTAATTGTTTGATTCAGTTGTTAAAATGTAGATGATTCGCTGTCAATTTTCGTCGACGATCTTCATCCATTTTATTTCGATTCTGCCGACGGCATTTACCATGATGCACTTTATTCAGTTGCATTATAGGCCTTTTTAATGATATTTGCTGGCGGTCAAAGATAATAGCCAGACGCTTCTCAATTGTTAATAACTGCTGAGAAAAAAAACAAAGAAAACAAAAGAACAGGAAGTAAAAACAGGTAGGAAAAAATAAGCTACATGCAAAACTCAACAGAACAGAGAAAAACCAAATTTTAAACTGTTGAAAAAAATTATAAAAAAAAATAATAAACAAATTCAGTTGTTAAAATGTTGATGATTCGCTTTTAATTTTCGTCGACGATCTTCACTCATTTTATTTCGATTCTACCGATGCACTTTATTCAGTTGCATTATAGGCTTTTTTAGTGATATTTGCCGTCGGTCGCTGAAAATAGCTCAACGCTTCTCAATTGTAAATAACTTTAAAAAAAACGAAACAAACCAAAAGAACACGAAATAAAAACAGGTACGAAAAAAAAGAGCGAGAAGCAAAACTAGACAGAACAGAGAAAAACCAAATTTCAAACTGTTCGTAATACTAAATTCTCCAGAGGTTTTGAAAGGACCAATTTTTGACAGCACTCGGTTATACAGATCGATGACGCTGGTAAAATAGTTATGTCATTCGTCACCACGAAATAAACACGAAATAAAAACAGGTGCGGAAAAAAAAAGGCGAGAAGTAGAACTCGAAATATAAGAGAAAAACCAAATTTTAAACCCTTCGTAATACTAAATTCTCTAGAGTTTTTAAAAGGACCAATTTTGACAGCAATCAGTTATACAGTCTGATGACGCTAGTCATGTCATTCGTCACTGCTGAAAAAAAAACACGAAAACGAAAAGAAAACAAGTACGAAAAAAATAGAGCAAGAGGGAAAACTCGGCTGAAAAAAGATAAACTAAATATTGAAATGTTCGTAATGCTAAATCCCCGAAGTTAGTAAAAGCACCAATTTCGACAGCTCTCGTTTACAACAGTTCAGTGACGCTAGTAAAATAATTACTTGCAAGCGTTAACTACCTCTTACTTGACTGGCTCATTTGATATAATGATGATGCCCAAAGACGTTTTTTGTCGACACGATTATGGCAAATTTATTCAACAGTAGTTTTAATTTGCGCATGAAAAACAAAGGAGATCTTAAGATTCAGCGGTGTCACTAAAACATAATAATTGAAACAAAACATTCAGTTTTTCATTAGCTTTGGCAGTGAACTGAAATAAATTTACAATAAACTCAGAACTGTTTAGAAGGGAAAAACTGTTTAAATAAACTATTTTTAGTTAACACGCACTTAATTCTACACCAGATGGTTGCAATGGAACAATTTTGATGTCCTCTTATTGGCTCCCTTCGAAGTGAGGTCATAAACATATAAAAATAATAGCTATTGGATTGTGAAATACATCCTCATGCAAAATATTTGTCATATTCTTCCTTTTTATAGTTTTTGTCATCGTGGATCGTGGCTTTATATCTAGCAACTCTCCATTTATTTTGGAAGTAATCAAATTTTCAACAGAAGGAAAAAGGTGAGAAAGACATTATCATCATTAGCTGTTTTCTTCTGGTATTGTTCGGATCAACTATTATTTGTTTAATTCACTTGTTAAATTGTTGATGATTCGCAATCAATTTTCGTTGACGATCTTCACCCATTTTATTTCGATTCTGCCGATTTAGTTTCCTATGATGCCCTTTAAGTCAATCGCATTGTAGGCGTTTTAATTCTTTTTTTTGTCGGTCGCTGAAAATAGCTCAACGCTTCTCAATTGTAAATAATTGTTTAAAAGAACGAAACAAAACTAAATTGTTGATGATTCGCTGCTAATTTTCGTTGACGATCTTCACCCATTTTATTTCAATTCTGCCGATTGAGTTTACGACGATGCTCTTTATTCATTTGCATTGTAGGCGTTTTTACAAATACTTCCTGCTGGTCGCTGAAATCGGCTAAACGCTTCTCAATTGCCAGTAACTGCAAAAACAAAACAAAACAAAACACGAAATAAAAACAGGTACGAAATAAAAAGCGAGAAGCAAAACTCGACAGAACAGAGAAAAACCAAATTTTAAACTATTCGTAATACTAAATTCTCCAGAGGTTCTAAAGGACCCATTTTTGACGGCAATTGGTTATACAGATCGATGACGCCGGTAAAATAGTTATGTCATTCGTCACCACGAAATAAACACGAATTAAAACAGGTGAAAAAAAAAAAAAAAAAAAACAGGTGGGAAGCAGAACTCGACAAAACAGAGAAAAAACCAAATTTCAAACGCTTCGTAATATTCAAATCTCCAGAGTTTTTAAAAGGACCAATTTTGACAGAAATCGGTTATACAGTCTGATGACGCTAGTCATGTCATTCGTCACTGTTGAAAAAAAAACCAAAACAAATGGAAAAAACACGCAATGAAAACAAGCACGAAAAAAATAGAGCGAGCGGGAAAACTCGGCAGAAAAAAGATAAACTAAATATTGAACTATTGGTAATGCTAAATCTCCGAAGTTAGTAAAAGCACCAATTTCGACAGCTCTCGTTTACAACAGTCCAGTGACGCTAGTAAAATAATTACGTTATTCGCTACCCGATGGTTGCAAGCGCTAACAATCTCTTACTTGATTGGCTCATTTGAAATAATGATGATGCCCGAAGACATGTTTTTTTTCGGCACGATTATGGCAAATTTATTCAACAGTAGTTTTAGTTTGCGCATTAAAAACAAAGGAGATCTTAAGATTCAGCGGTGTCACTAAAACATAATGGAGTGGTTTAGCAAGAGGACGGGAACGTCATTTCAGAACGGGAAAGCGCGCGGATAATCTGGACACGACTCTATTTTGTTAGCGTTGCCGTTCTCCCCATCAAGTTCAGGACGTCATTTCGCTGGTTTTCCCGTCGTGATCAAAACGCCCAGGATTTGCGTGAATTGTGCACTTATAAACGAGATAACGCTGTTTGGAATGATTTCAGAACTCATTTCCAGGATAACCAGGTTCCTTTCTTTGTTTTATTCGGTGAATTTGTGAAAATTTACCGCTACATTTATTCTGGATTCCCGAAATGAAACACGACCGTCAGCAGGCGATCTAAGATTTTAGGGTTCGGTTACCTTTTGTAATTGAGCGTGGCTTTAAGTAACGTTAGGGCTTTTCTTTGATACATTTCTTAAACCATGTATGAAAACTCTAAGAACGGGTGCTGTTAATCTTATCGTGAATTAATTCATCAATAAATTAAACTTGCTTCATGTTGAATTTTTTCAAAATGAAACAACACGAAGGTTACCTGCTATATTATTCAGTGTTATTTGTTGTCATTATCGTTTTAACCGTGATTAAAAAGTGTTCTGTGAATTGAAGACAGAGATAAAACAAATTTGAGAATAGCTCGGGTTTGCACTTTTTTATGTCTAGTTTTTGATCAGCGCCGGTGAAAACTAAGACTACGAAAGAAAATAACAATCAACTTGATTTCGACACGGCTTTCTAAATCTATTAATTTGATTCAGTCTTGAACGACTTTATTCGTTAAAAAAATTAAATTAAACAAAAACAAAATAAAACTGGAACGAAGTCTGATTCCTAAGTCTAACCGTTTCGTTGGTGACTGAGTGCATTTCATTCGTTCACGGTTAAACGGTAACTCATTGTAAACAACTCCATCGTTGGGTCGCTTGATCTCTACATATTTTCGCCATAACTCCTGATAACTCCGTCCAAAATGCATTGCAACTCTAAGAAGGTGGTGCTTAAAAGAGGTGTACTGTCATGATTGACAAGAATATTCAGTAAACAAGGGAAAAAACGGCGACGATTTCAATTCCAAATTATACTTCACAAAATTATGAAGAAAAACGAGTAGTGCTGAAATCTAGAAGCACGAAACGAAATGACAGCGATACAAATCAAAGAAAAAAATATTTAGTGGGCTTCAAAATTTGATAGATAAATCTGCAGACTCGAGAATTAACTGGAATGGAATAATTTCAAAGTTTAACCACCCATGTGGATTCATATTACAACTCACTTGTAGTAAACTATCCTCAGTTTGTGCTTGTTACACTCTCAAAGAGGATAATTTCGTATAAAACCGAAAATTCACAGCTGATAATGATCCTAAAGAGCCAAGGTTTGGATATTCAAGAACAAATATGACGTGGACGGTTCGTTCAGTGAAACGACTGCTAAGTCACTTTTCAACACAACGCGACAGCGTTCTCGACCCAGTTTTTTCTCGGCATTTTTGCTCCGCGCGCCGTTCTGAAATGACGTTCCCGTCCTCTTGCTAAACCACTCTAATGATTGAAACAAAAAATTCAGTTTTTCATTAGCTTTGGCAGTGAACTGAAATAAATTTACAATAAACTCAGAACTGTTTAGAAGGGAAAAACTGTTTAAATAAACTATTTTTAGTTAACACGCACTTAATTCTACACCAGATGGTTGCAATGGGACAATTTTAATGCCCTCTTATTGGCTCCCTTCGAAGTGAGGTCATAAACATATAAAGATAATAGTTATTGGATTCTGAAATACATCCTCATGCAAAATATTCGTCATATTCTTCCTTTTTATAGTTTTTGTCATCGTGGCTTTATATCTAGCAACTCTCCATTTACTTTGGAAGTAATCAAATTTTCAACAGAAGGAAAAAGGTGAGAAAGACATTATCATGATTAGCTGTTTTCTTCTGGTATTGTTCGGATCACTAAAACGAGTTTCATTCTAGGCCTATTAGTTGTTTGATTCAATTGCTAAATTGTTGATGATTCGCTGCTAATTTTCATTGACGATCTTTACCCATTTTATTTCGATTGTCCCGATTGTGTTTACCATGATGCACTTTATTCAGTTGCACTGTTGGCGTTTTTAAAAATATTTGCTGCCGGTCGTTGAAATCAGCCAAACGCTTCTCAAGTGCCAATAACTGCTAAGAACGAAACAAAACGAAAGAACACGAAATAAAAACAGGTACAAAAAAAAAAAAGCGAGAGACGAGAAGGCCTATTATTTGTTTAATTCACTTGTTAAATTGTTGATGATTCGCTGCCAGTTTTCGTTGACAATCTTCACCCATTTTATTTCGATTCTGCCGATTGAGGGTACCATGATACAATTTAGTCAATCGCATTGTAGGCGTTTTTAATGATATTTGCTGTCGGTCGCTGATAATAGCTCAGCGCTTCTTAATTGTAAATAACTATTAAAATAAACGAAACTAAACAAAAGAACACGAAATAAAATAGGTACGAAAAAAAAGCGAGAAGCAAATTTCTCCAGAACAGAGAAAATCCAAATTTTAAACTCTTCGTAATATTCAAATCTCTGGAGTTTTTAAAGGGACCAATTATGACAGCAATCTGTTATACAGTCTGATGACGCTAGTCATGTCATTCGTCACTGTTGAAAAAAAATAACCAAAACGAATCAAAACAAAACACGAAATGAAAACAAGTACGAAAAAAATAGAGCGAGAGGGAAAACTCGGCAGAAAAAATATAAACTAAATATTGAACTATTCGTAATGCAAAATCTCCGAAGTTAGTAAAAGCGCCAATTTCGACAGCTCTCGTTTACAATAGTACAGTGACGCTAGTAAAATAATTACGTTATTCGTTACCCGATGGTTGCCAGCGTTAACGATCTCTTACTTGATTGGCTCATTAGAAATAATGATGATGCCCAAAGACATATTTCTTTTCGGTACGATTATGGCAAATTTATTCAACAGTTTTTTTAATTTGCGCATAAAAAGCAAAGGAGATCTTAGAATTCAGCGGTGTCACTAAAACATAATGATTAAAACAAAAAATTCAGCTTTTCATTAGCTTTAGCAGTGAGTTGAAATTAATTTACAATGAACTTAAAACTGTTCAGAAGAGAAAAACTTTAAATAAACTATTTTTTGTTAACACGCACTTAATTCTACACCAGATGGTTGCAATGAGACAATTTTGATGTGCTCTTATTGCCTCCCTTCGAAGTGAGGTCATAAACATATAAAGATAATAGTTATTGGATTCTGAAATACTTCCTTATGCAAATTATTGTCATACCCTTCCTTTTTATTGTTTGTGTCATTGCAGATCGTGGCTTTATATCTAGCGACTCTCCTTTTACTTTGGAAATAATCAAATTTTCAACAGAAGGAAAAAGGTGAGAAAGACATTATCATCATTAGTTGTTTTCTTCTGGTATTGTTCGGATCACTGAAACGAGTTTCATTCTAGGCCTATTAGTTGTTTGATTCAATTGCTAAATTGTTGATGATTCGCTGCTAATTTCACCCATTTTAATTCAATTCTACCGATTGAGTTTACCACGATGCTCTTTATTCATTTGCATTGTAGGCGTTTTTACAAATATTTGATGCTGGTCGCTGAAATCGGCTAAACGCTTCTCCATTGCCAGTAACTGTTAAAAAAACAAAACAAAACAAAACACGAAATAAAAACAGGTACGAAAAAAAAAGCGAGAATTAAAACTCGACAGAACAGAGAAAAACTAAATTTTAAACTGCTCTAAATACTGCAATCTCCAGAGTTTTTAAAAGGACCAATTTTGGCAGAAATCGGTTATACAGTCTGATGACGCTAGGAAAATATATAGTTACGTTATTCTTCACCAGATGGTTGCAAGCGTTAACGATCTCTTACTTGACTGACTCATTTGAAATAATAATAATTGCCAAAAGAGATGTTTTTTTGGCACGATTATGGCAAACAAATTCAAAAGTAGTTTTTAATTTTGGCATTAAAAACAAAGTAGATCTTAGGATTCAGCGGTGTCACTAAAAGGTAATGATTAGAACAAAAGATAAGTTTTCCATGAGCTTTGGCGGTGAGTTGAAATTAATTTACAATGAACTCAAGACTGTCAGAAGGAAAAAACTGTTAAAATAAACTACTTTTTATTCTAGACCTACTAAATGTTTGATTCAGTTGTTAAAATGTAGATGATTCGCTGTCAATTTTCGTCGACGATCTTCATCCATTTTATTTCGATTCTGCCGACGACATTTACCATGATGCACTTTATTCAGTTGCATTATAGGCCTTTTTAATGATATTTGCTGGCGGTCAAAGATAATAGCCAGACGCTTCTCAATTGTTAATAACTGCTGAGAAAAAAAACAAAGAAAACAAAAGAACAGGAAGTAAAAACAGGTAGGAAAAAATAAGCTACATACAAAACTCAACAGAACAAAGAAAAACCAAATTTTAAACTGTTCGTAATACTAAATTCTCCAGAGGTTCTAAAGGACCCATTTTTGACAGCACTCGGTCATACAGATCGATGACGCTGGTAAAATAGTTATGTCATTCGTCACTACGAAATAAACATCAAATAAAAACAGGTGCGAAAAAAAAAAGAGCGAGAAGCAAAACTCTACAGAACAGAGAAAACCAAATTTTAAACTCTTCGTAATATTCAAATCTCCAGAGTTTTTAAAAGGACCAATTTTGACAGAAATCGGTTAGGGACCGGTCATTATTTATCGCCTGGGGGGGGGGGGGGGTCGGAGTATTTAGGGGGGGATCACATGGTTTTTTGAAGACCTTTAGGGGGGATCAGCCGTAATTGACAAGCATAATGGGGGGGGGATCAGACTAAAAAAAAAGAGCAAAGCGCCCGGTGCAGCATACTTCCGAAAGATCGAATCGTTTATGGAAGACCACTATATTCGTGGAGAACTTTTTATGGAATTCTGTCATGATGCCTGTAAAGAGTCAAGAGAAGAAAGTTCCAATCTCTGTTCCTGGTGTTCTAACAATAGATGGGTCGGTCCAGAAACGGAAAGAATTCCGCAACCTGTACCAGATTCAAACAATCCTGGACATTTCATGGATATCTATCAGACGGAATCGACGGGCAGGACACCAGATGATTACCTTCCAAGAAAATGTATTAAAGATCTGTACGAGGAACATTCTGACAGTATCAGAAACGATCAGGATACCATGAAGAGCTTCTGCTCAAAATATAATATGAAAGAGAAGCACGTCATTGCATATGTTAATCATTTGAAGGATATTGAGATCCGAAAGGACATCAGAACAAGAGCAGCTCAGGAGCGAAGAAGGCAAGAGGCCGAACGAACGTACAAGGACTTTCAATGGGATAACCTCATCGAGGGTGGCAAAGTTGAAAAGTTGCGGGTAAGAGAACTAGACCTGTATCTCAACAAGCATGGTTTGACGACTGTGGGTCGGAAACTTGACAAAGTGAAGGCCATTCGATGTCACTATTACCGACAGAATAAAGAGACTGTGATAACAGAAGAACTGTCGAGTGATGAAGATGACGTGGAATCCGAGGATGAAGAATCCGAAAGTGGAGAGGCAGAGAGCGACGATGACTATGTTTTCGTGGATTTGGATGAACAGCCTGAGATTGGCACTTCCTCGACAATTCAGTTCGTATCTGACGAGCAAATATTTACCGTTGTGGTTCAAGGTCCATGAGACGTAAGTACCACTATTCAAATATCACTTGCATATTCAAAAAGTTATTTGGCGGTGGCTGGGAGAAAAGGGGGGGGGGGATCATGAAACTTTCCACTACCGATAAGGGGGGATCTCTAAAAAACTAGATACTCTAAGGGGGGATCAGGTAAATGCTCCGATGTGACAACAAAAATACTCCGACCCCCCCCCCAGGCGATAAATAATGACCGGTCCCTTATACAGTCTGATGATGGTAGTCATGTCATTCGTCACTTCTGAAAAAAACCAAAACAAATCAAAACAAAACACGAAAACAAGGCACGAAAACAAGTACGAAAAAAATTGAACGAGAGGGAAAACTCGGCAGAAAAAATATAAACTGAATATTGAAATCTTCGTAATGTTAAATCTCCGAAGTTAGTAAAAGCGCCAATTTCGACACATCTCGTTTACAACAGTCCAGTGACGCTAGTAAAATAATAACGTTATTCGTTACCAGATGGTTGCGAGCGTTAAAAATCTCTTACTTGATTGGCTCATTTGAAATAATGATGATGTCCAAACACATGTTTTTGGCACGATTACGGCAAATTAATTCAACAGTAGTTTTAATTTGCGCATAAAAAACAACGGAGATCTTAGGAATCAGCGGTGTCACTAAAACATAATGATTAAAACAAAAAATTCAGTTTTTCATAAGCTTTGGCAGTGAGTTGAAATTAATTTAAAATCAGCTCAGAACTGTTTAGAAGGGAAAAACCATTAAATAAACTATATTTAGTCAACACTTACTTAATTCCACACCAGATGGTTGCAATGAGACAATTTTGATGTCCTTTTATTGGCTCCCTTCGAAGTCAGGTCATTAACATATAAAGATAATAGGACCAATTTTGATAGCAATCGATCATACAGTCCGATGACGCTAGTAAAATAGTTACGTTATTCGTCACCAGATGGTTGCAAGCGTTAACGATCTCTTACTTGATTGACTCATTTGAAAGAATAATGATGTCCAAAAAACAGGTGCGAAAAAAATAGAGCGAGAGGGAAAACTCGGCAGAAAAAGATAAACTAAATATTGAAATGTTCGTAATGCAAAATCTCCGAAGTTAGTAAAAGCGCCAATTTCGACACATCTCGTTTACAACAGTCCAGTGACGCTAGTAAAATAATTACGTTATTCGTTACCCGATGGTTGCAAGCGTTAACAATCTCCTACTTGATTGGCTCATTTGAAATAATGATGATGCCCAAACACATGTTTCTTTTGCACGATTATGGTAAATTTATTCAACAATACTTTTAATTAGCGCATAAAAAACTATAGAGATCTTAGGATTCAGCGGTGTCACTAAAACATATCATTAAAACAAAACATTCAGTTTTTCATAAGCTTTGGCAGTGAGTTGAAATTAATTTACAACTAACTCAGAACTGTTTAGAAGGGAAAAACTGTTTAAATAAACTATATTTAGTTAACACGTACGTAATTCTACACCAGATGGGACAATTTTGATGTGCTCTTATTGGCTCCCTTCGAAGTGAGGTCATAAACATATAAAGACAATAGTTATTGGATTCTGAAATACATCCTTATGCAAAATACTCTTCATATTCTTTCTTTTTATTGTTTGTGTCATCACGGATCGTGGTTTCATATCTAGCGACTCTCCTTTTACTTTGGAAATAATCAAATTTTCAACAGAAAGAAAAAGGTGAGAAAGACATTATCATCATTAGTTGTTTTCTTCTGGTATTGTTCGGATCACTAAAACGAGTTTCATTCTAGGCCTATTAGTTGTTTGATTCAATTGTTAAATTGTTGATGATTCGCTATCAATTTTCGTTGACGATCTTCACCCATTTTATTTCGATTCTGCCGATTGAGTTTACCCTGATGCACTTTATTCAGTTGCATTGTAGGCATTTTCAATAATATTTCCTGCCATCGCTTAAATTGGCTAAACGCTTTTAAATGGCCAGTAACTGCTAAAAACGAAACAAAACAAACGAAAACGAAATAAAAACAGGAACAAAAAAAAGGGAAGGTGAGAAAACCTATTATTTGTTTAATTCAGTTGTTAAATTGTTGATGATTCGCTGTCAATTTTCGTTGACGATTGCCCATTTTATTTCGATTCTGGCGATTGAGTCAACCATGGTGCACTTTAGTCAATCGCATTGTTGGCGTTTTTGATTATATTTGCTATCGATCGCTGAAAATAGCTAAACGCTTCTAAATTGCCAATAACTGCAAAAAAAAACAAACGAAATCAAAAGAAAACGAAATCAAAACAGGTACGAAAAAAAAGCGAGAAGCAAAACTTTAGAGAATACAGAAAAACCAAGTTTTAAACTGTTCGTAATACTAAATTCTCCAGAGCTTTTAAAAGGACCAATTTTTGACAGCAATCCGTTATACAGGCCGATGACGCTAGTAAAATAGTTATGTAGTTCGTCACCTCGAAATAAACACAAAATAAAAACAGGTACGAAAAAAAAAAAAAAAGGGCGAGAAGCAAAACTCTACAGAACAGGGAAAAACAAAATTTTAAACTCTTTGTAATATAAAAATCTCCAGAGTTATTAAAAGGACCAATTTTGACAGCAATCGGTCATACAGTCTGATGACGCTACTCGTGTCATTCGTCACTCCTGAAAAAAAAAAAACAAGACGAATAAAAACAAAACACGAAATGAAAACAAGTACGAAAAAAATAGAGCGAGAGGGAAAACTCGGCAGAAAAAAGATAAACTAAGTATTGAAATGTTCGTAATGCAAAATCTCCGAAGTTAGTAAAAGCGCCAATTTTGACACATCTCTTTTACAACAGTCCAATGACACTAGTAAAATAATTACGTTATTCGTTACCCGATGGTTGCAAGCGTTGACGATCTCTAACTTGATTTGCTCATTTGAAATAATGACGATGTCCAAAGACATGTTTTTTTTCGGCACGATTATGGCAAATTTGCGCATTAAAAACAAAGGAGCTCTCAGGATTCAGCAGTGTCACTAAAATATAATGATTAGAACAAATAATTCAGCTTTTCGTTAGCTTTGGCAGTGAGTTAAAATTAATTTAAAACTAACTCAGAACTGTTTAGCAGGGAAAAACTGTTTAAATAAACTATATTTAGTTAACACTTGCTTAATTCTACACCAGATGGTTGGAAAATTTTGATGTGCTCTTATTGGCTCCCTTCGAAGTGAGGTCATAAACGTATAGAGATAATAGTTATTGGATTCTGAAATACTTCCTTATGCAAAATACTCGTCATAGTCTTCCTTTTTAAAGAAAACAAAAGAACACGAAATAAAAACAGGTACGAAAAAAAGCGAGAAGCAAAACTCTACAGAACAGAGAAAAACCAAATTTCAAACTGTTCGTAATACTAAATTCTCCAGAGGTTTTAAACGCCGGTAAAATAGTTATGTCATTCGTCACCACTAAATAAACACAAAATATAAACAGGTGCGAAAAAAAGGCATGGGGTAAAATATGGACTGGACTATTTTTTGGATCAATTTTTTTGGACCATTTTAAAGGGGGAGAGCACACCATTAGTACTGAGGGAGGGGTGGGATGAAGTCTATCAGTACTGAGGGAGGGGTGGGAGACAAAGTGTTATTACCCAGGGAGGGGCGAGAGAAGGACTATTACTACGCAGGGAAGAATGGGAGGTGGTTGTAATAGTAAACACTACTGGTTAATGGAGCTTTTACTCGATTGAACGAACTATTTTAATTGTATTTTCGACTGAATTTTGTTTGTCTAAATTTTAGCGCTTAGCCGCGGCGTTTTTTCATTTTTTTGTCATGCGAAAGCGAAACTGCCACGTAAACACTGGACTATAATTTTAATTGAAAATATTGCGTTTACGAACCTCCACTGTTGAGTTATGCGTGCGCCTTTTGAGTCAACTTGTGCACCATCAGTTGCTTCACATTTCTCTTTGTGTATTCAGTATGTAATTACTAAATTTATCTATCTTTCTTTTGTCATTGATCTTATCAAACGAGATCACGAAATTTCTGGTCCTTAGCCCTTAACTTAGCAGCATATAGAATTCACAAGCGCTACTGCAATTCTTAAGTATATAGCTTTACTATATAAAATCATCAGCGAACGATTTCGAAGAGGAATCCGTGTTCTCGAATTGACCAAAAACACTGCTGTACTTGCAAAATGGGAAAGCGCAAATATCGATTTAATCTGTTTCGCAAACAAAGTAGTTAGTCACCGGCACCGGAAGTCGCAACCAGGTATTCCTCGCGACTACCCTTGGTTTGTTTTCCAATTTGCCCAAGCCGCTGTCGATCAGTTCTTGCGTAAAAACCTACGAAACCTGCGAAGTGGAACTATGGTGGCTGCTGTTGTTTGCCGATATTTTCCATCGGCAAAACGTAAAGTCCAGTGTTTACGTGGCAGTTTCGCTTTCGCATGACGAAAAATGAAGAAACGCCGCGGCCCAGCGCTAAAATTTAGACAAACAAAAATTCAGTCGAAAAACCAATTAAACCAGTAGTGTTTACGATAACAACCACCTCCTACCCCTCCCTGCGTAGTAATAGTCCTTCTCTCGCCCTCCCTGGGTGATAACACTCTGTCTCCCACCCCTCCCTCAGTACTGATAGACTTCATCCCACCCCCCCTCAGTACTAATGGTGTGCCCCCCCTTTAAAATGGTCCCAAAAAAAAATGGTCTAAAAAGCTGGTCCAAAAAATGGTCCAAAAAACAATTCAGTCCATATTTCCCCCTATGCCCGAAAAAAATAGAGCGAGAAGGAAAACTCTGCAGAAGAAAGATAAACTAAATATTGAATTGTTCGTCATGCTAAATCTCCGAAGTTAGTAAAAGCGCCAATTTCGACAGCTCTCGTTTACAATAGTACAGTGACGCTTGTAAAATAATTACGTTATTCATTACCCGATGGTTGCAAGCGTTAACGATCTCTTACTTGATTGGCTCATTTGAAATGATGATGATGCCAAAAGACATTTTTTTTTCGGCACGATTATGGCAAATTTGTTCAACAGTAGTTTTAATTTGCGCATTAAAAACAAAGGAGATCTTAAGATTCAGCGGTGTTACTAAAACATAATGATTAAAACAAAACATTCAGTTTTCCATTAGCTTTGGCAGTGAGTTGAAATTAATTTACAATAAACTCAGAACTGTTTAGAAGGGAAAAACTGTTTAAATAAACTATTCTTAGTCAACACTCACTTAATTCTACACCAGATGGTTGCAATGGAACAATTTTAATGTCCTCTTATTGGCTCGCTTCAAAGTGAAGTCATAAACATTTAAAGAATAAAGTTATTCGATTCTGAAATGCATTTTTATGCAAAATCCATGTCATCCTCTTCCTTTTCATTTTTTGTGTTATCACGTAACGAGCTTTTATAATTAGCGCCTCTCCACTTTTTGGGAATGACCAATTTTTTAACAGAAGGAAAAAGTTGAGAAAGGTATTATTATGATATCACTTGTTTTCTTGTGGTATCGTTCGGATCACTAAAACATGTTTCATTCTTGGCCTATTAGTTGTTTAATTCAATTGTCAGATTGTTGGTGTGCGCTGTGTATAATCAATTTTCGTTGACGATCTTCACCCATTTTTTTTATTCTGCCGATTGAATTTACAATGATGCACTTAGGTCAGTTGCATCGTAGGGTTTTTAATTTTATCCGTTGTTGGTCGTTGAAAATAGCTAAACGCTTCTCAATTGCTAATTACTGCAAAAAAAATAAAACAAACACGAAATGAAAACGGTTACGCAAAAAAAAACCAAGCAAAAAAAAATGCGAGAAGCAAAACTCGACAGAAAAAAGATAAATTAAATATGAATCGTTCGTAAATTTGGTAAATCTCCAGAGTTTCTAAAGCACCAGTTTTGACAGCTATTGGTTACAACAGTCCAGTGACGCTAATAAAACAATTATGTTATTTGTGACCGGATGGTTGCAAGCGTTAACGATCTCTTACTTGATTGGCTCATTTGAAATAATGATGATGCCCAAAGACATTTTTTTGGTACGATTGTGGCAAATAAAAGCAAAATAAGTTTTCCATTAGCTTTGGCAGTGAGTTGAAATTAATTTACAATAAACTCAGAACTGTTTAGAAGGGAAAAACTGTTTAAATAAACTATTTTTAGTTAAGACGCACTTAATCCTACACCAGATGGTTGCAATGGGACAATTTTTCTGTCCTCTTATTGGCTCGCTTCAAAGTGAAGTCGTAAAAATTTAAAGAAAATAGTTATTGCATTCTTATGCAAAATCCATGTCCTCTTCCTTTTTATTGTTTGTGTTACCACGTAACGAGGTTTTATATCTAGCAAATAACCACTTCCTTTCGAAATGATCAATTTTTCAACAGAAGAAAAAGTTGAAAAAGGTATTATTATCATATTATTTGTTTTCTTCTGCAAGTAGCAAAACTCGACAGAAAAAAGATAAACGAAATGTTAAACTGGTCGTGATACTAGAATCTCCAGAGTCCAATTTTGACAACTTTCGGTTTCAACAGTCTAATGACGCCAGTAAAATAATTATGCTACTCGTCACCAGATGGTTGCAAGCGTAAACAATCTCTTACTTGATTGGCGTATTTGAAATAATGATAATACCTATAGAAATGTTTGGCACGATTACGGCAAATAAATTCAACGGTAATTTTATTTTGCGCATTGCGGAGATCTTAGGGTAGAGCGGTGTCAATGAAAAGTAATGATTAAAACAAAAAATAAGTTTTCCATCAGCTTTGGCAGTGAGTTGAAATTAATTTACAATTAACTCAAAACTGTACAGAAGGGAAAAGATAGTTTAAATAAACTACTTTTCATTCTAAGAAATAGCTTTGGCAGTGAACTGAAATTTATTTACAATTAGTTTAAAACTGTTTAGAAGGGAAAAACTGTTTAAATAAACTACTTTTAGTTAACACTAAATTCTACACCAGATGGTTGCCATGGGACAATTTTGCTTTCCTCTTATTGGCTCGCTTCCAAGTGAAGTCATAAACATTCAAAGAATGTAGTTATTGGCTCTGAAATACATTCTTATGCAAAATATTCGTCATCTTCATCCTTTTTATTGTTTATGTCATCACAGAACGAGGTTTTATATCTGGCGAATCTCGACTTTGTTTGGGAAGGCTTTTTAATTTTGTATGTTGTTGGTCGCTGATAACTGCTGAAAAAAACAGTCCAGTGACGTCAGTAAGCTAATCATGGTATTTGTTACCAGATGGTTGCACGCACTAAAGATGTATTACTCGATTGGCTTTTTTTAAAATAATAATGATGTCATAAGTTTAAATTGTGATGAACAGAAATAATAATATGCTAATTTGAAGATTGCTCGTCGAGCTAGGAAAAAATTAAAGCTACATGATTATTTATATGTCTATATATCATTGTTATTTATATCATCTTCATGAATAATATTTTTTTCATTATTACCAATATCATCATCATTATAACTATATAAATTCTCATGAGCACTATTGCCTTTTCTATCTCAACAGAATAGTGACGGAGGATTTATTTTAAGAAGTATGTAGTGCCAGAGGTAAATGCTCATTTGAAACGCGTCAAACTTTTGCATTGACGTTCAACGGTGCTTTATCAAGTTTCGTTATAAAATGTCTCTGTTATTTTCGATGTGATTTTTATTTTTATACCGAACAAATTGGTTATAAAATTCCAGTTGAACTTGTCTAATTAGAATTTACTACAGATGGCTTTAGGAATGTTTTGACGAACAAGTGACACAGCTGATCGAAGCGTGACTAATTGAATTTCTATTTATAAGTGTTCCAGTTCCGTTTGAAAAACGCTCCGATTTCTTCGTTGATAATGTTTTATTCTTGCAGATTGTGCCAGCGTTTTGAGTCACTGCCAAGGTGCAAGAAAGGTGAGGTGCTCCTTTTTAATCGTCACCTACGAGTTTATTAGAAATGCTCCAATTTCACCGCAGGTGGCCGTAAATTAGCGACAAATTAATAAAGAAACATACTAGAAAATGAAAGAGAGAGAAATTCGTACTACGCAGATCACACATTAAATTGATAAAGTTTATATAGTTAGAAAAGAAAACAACCTTGATCTTCAAGGCAACTCATGAAATTTTATTCTTGATTTCAAGTCAACCTTGAAATCAACTTTGATTTCAAGTCAACCTTGAAATCAACTTTGATTTCAAGTCAACCTTGAAATCAACTTTGATTTCAAGTCAACCTTGAAATCAACTTTGATTTCAAGTCAACCTTGAAATCAACTTTGATTTCAAGTCAACCTTGAAATCATCTTTGATTTCAAAAAAAACAGTTCTTGCATATTTCGGAGACAACCTTCATTTCAAGGAAACTTGAATTTTTCACTGGTGAATAATAATTCACAATGTCTCACTCGTGAGTTCTGAAGAGGATGTGAATATTATTTCTCGAATGATCCTCACGTCACGTCATCGGGTTGTCGGGAGGGTGTTGATTGTTCGTGTGAAGATTTTCAAATATCAGTGTTGCATCTTCTCGCAAAAATGTTGTGGCGTGCCTTGATTTGTTTTTCTGACAAAATTGTGCCTTTGTAAATGGGGAGTTATTTCATTAATAAGTCACGCTTTCCAGCTCATGGTTTTTGATGTTGAACTGAGCATCTGAGAGGACGAAGATGTGACATTCAACATTCCCTGAACCCGATGCTTTCCTGTTAATTGCCAGCTGAACTTCTTTTTTATTCACCAATCTCAGTCCGCTTCCGTGAAGATCATTGTCTCTTTTACTCCTGAGATTGATAAAAAGAGCGAATCTGTTTCCAGCTTAAAGGTCTGTTGCATTTATCGCGCTGTTTTTCTTACCAAATCTTCTAAAGACTGTCTACTCCCTTATCTACTGAGATTGTCTTGAGTAATGTGCTCACACAATCTCTTTCCGATTTTTGTGGTTGCACAAGGCCTTATCAGCGAGTTCTTGATTGCGAATGACTTCATACTCGAGCTAAGTTTATTCAATTCATAGGCAAGCTGCGTCTTGTCAGATCTTATTAGAACATTGCTTGCAGGTGCAAGCCTGAGCTTGAAAAGAAGCTCATCAGAAAGAGCTCTTGGGAAGAATCCATGATCCTTCAGAATCTTATGATGGAATCCTATATTTGTTCTGATAAACGATTGAGCTTATTCTCATTGTCAACTCCTGATTTCTTCTTATCTTCAGCATTGCATCTGATCTTTCAAAGATCAAAAGATTGAATAACTTCTCTGAACATGTTCGCCCTCTCATTCTCGGTCAAGGAGAGGTCCTCAAGGAGCTTGCATAGATCATAAACATCATTGTCCTGTGCGATTATTTCTGCGAATTTCACAGTCAAGCTGCCAACAAGAGCTCTTGAAACATTGTTCACGATATAACCGTTTGTGTGACCACAAACTGCAGAGTCAAAGATAGGTTGAAAAGGTCCTGGCACAAGGGCATCTCTGTTATTATGCTTTGGAACTGGGACTCTAAGGACTTCAGCTGAAGATGCCCTATTAGGGTTAAATGTTACTCTGTGAATTGCACGGTCAGCCTTGAGGGTGTTTGACGTCTTTTTTATTTCAAAATTTGAGTTGGTTTTTTTCACTGACTTTCATTTTAAAATAATAGATATTTTACTTTAAAATGGATGAGTTTGGAGATACTGATCCTCTTTTGGAGCACAGTGACGGTAATGCTGATGATGATGAGGTCCGACCTCAAGTTGTTCCCCCGGCGGTCTGCTGTCGAACCGGTCTTCCGTTGTGTTTCTTGATCGTTGGTATCCATGCTTCACAAATCTCGATTCCATTAACCCTGTTGATGTTATCAGGGAGAAGTCTCATGTGAATTGCTTCCTTGACTCTTCTGGTGTGCCAGTGTGAGTCTCGATCAATAAACTTCCAAGTTGTTGGCACGCGCAGAAACGGCGGAGGTCTGGGTATAGGCTAAACGTATATCTCTCTCGTGTTCTTTTCTCGTCTCTTGCTTAGGTCTTCCCATTTCATCAATGTAGATTTTGCTGCATTCAGAGGGAATCGTGTAAACCACCCTGTTCTATGTGGCTGGATTGACAATGTCCTTCGGTCGTACTAAATGTAATGGTCGTCTCGGACTTGAAGACTGCGCGGATGCCTTGTTGTTGTAGGCAACGGCGAAGAGGCTCTGATACACCTTTTACATAAGGCAAAAACGCTGTGGACTTGAACTACGTCACAGGCCCTCGGCTCGGGGAGGAGTTTCTTGTTTTCGTGACCTTCTCTACAAAGGAAGAGGGAAAACCGTTAGATACAAGAACTGATGACAAATGTCTCTGTTCCTTGATGAATGATGATTTTTTCGCGAGACGCTTCGCCCGGTCGTGCAAACACTTAACAATATCGCGTCTTACTTATTGAGGGTGGTGTGAATCATGCCCTAAGTACTGATTTGTATGAGTTGGTTTTCTGTGGATGCTGGTGGTCAGGCGTCTGTATGGTTCCCTCGTAACTGACGAGTCGAGAAAGACGATCTTGTTGTCTTTCTCAGTTTCCATGGTGAATCGGATGGTAGGTTGCTGGCTGTTGAGATGCTGTAAGAGACAGCCGACATAACTGCGATCTAGGATGGTGATGCTTTCATCAAGGTAGCGCTTCCAGATCTTGGGTTTCTGTGTTGTGGATTCTATTGCTTGTTCTTCAAATACCTCCATGTAGAGGTTTGCAATAACTGCCGAAATCGGGCTGTGCGCCCATACTTCAGGTCAATATCCGGTAAAACAGGTTATTGCCATCTTCATGTCATCTTCTCATTAAAAAAAATTGAAATTACCCAAAGAATTCTATAATTTCAATAATTTTTTATCACCAGTTTTTCTTTTCTGTTATCGGTAAGAATGATTGACTTGGTAACGCAACAGTCGGCGAATTATTTAACTTATTCCTCACCTTAACGAGGAACGATTTTACGCCCTACAATCCTTTTTTTCTAATCACTTTTTTCATTACTTTTTGTTTCCATGAAGATTGCCATGAATCCTCAAGCTGTTCTATTGCTCACACTGGTAGCCGTTCCATGCACATCTGCGAGTATGTTACCCCGTTGTTTGTATGTTAAATTACTACTTTAATCATTTCCAAGGATATAAGTTTTTGAAGAAAACACAGTCTAACGGTGATATTCTGCTTGGCTAAGGCATCATTAAACAAAAAGTCTCACTCATGTTATCGGCAAATTGATAGAACACAAGCAGGGGTTAGCTTTATTTAAAAATGTCATGAAAAATACACGTAGGTCAGTACATAAAGGGAAAACCATTTTGCAATAAAGCAAACTTAGAAGTATGATGTCATCAAGAACATATATCCGGCAAAGCCCACTCTAAACCTTCGTTGGAGCCTTCGAGAGAAAAGAAAGAAAACCATGGAAAACTATATCTCAATGAGAAGTTTATTTTATGAGAATTTAATAAAATTAAAAGGGTAAACAGAAAAAAATGACCGAACGCCACTTCGTCGAAGTCAAAAGGTTAACAAACATGATTTCTAATGAAATGTAACTGCACAGTGTCAATCACAAAAAAAAATACATATGTATATATATATATATATAAAGCAAAACAAAGCAAAAACTTAAAAAGTAAGCTGCGAACTGCCCTTTCATATCACAAGATTGTCAATACTTACAGCATGAGCGCGAGATGTGACGTAGCCTTCACAGTCGAAGTGATAGTGTAGAGATATATAGTTAGTGTCAACGATTGGTCACGATCCGTGTGATTCTTTTGATCATCTAGTAACTTGTGAAGCCGATCAGTTTGCTTGTGCAAATCAAGAACAGTGTATCCATGCGTCTATACGCTGCAACAAATACAGGAACTGTAAAGATAGATCAGACGAAAAATGCAGTGAGTATTGTGCATTTTGTTTTTTACCTTTGTTGTGGCTGAGCCTATCCCACTCCTAAAGTAACTTCAAAATAAGTTATAATAACGCATGCTTTTTTGAAAAAAAAAAAAAAAAAAGAAAAAAAAGAGAGAGAGAGGGAGAAAGAAAAAAGAATTGTCTAACGAGAACCCCACATTTACAATAACATCTCCAGAACAGAGAAATAGAAATATAAACTTTGACGCACGTTACATGCAATGAATTTTGCATCCATCAATCTTTGGATACAGAGCTTCGATGATATGGACAAGATTCCTGTGATGGCCGCAATCACTTTAACAACGAATGAAATAAACCGAAATTTGTTGAATGAGGCAGTATTAATTTACGTGATGCATTGAGCTATTTTATCGTTGATGTATTACTTTGAAAATAATACTTTTAGAAATAGAGTCATCCACTGACATCGCCTTAATCGACTAACAAAATTGACCGCAAAAAAAGTCAACATACAAGTGGTCTCAACGCAGATAAAACTAGATTGCCGTCACGAATACATTCTTCTCTGGTAAACGACATGTAAATTTTTCCGGAAAAAAAAACAAAATTACAGAGCTTAGTGGTATTGTCATAATACTAGTAGACCATTTCAATACGTTTTCGTTTTATTTCATGTTTCACCCGGACGAATCAGCTGGCCGTAAGTACTTTAAATTCAGAATGTGATCTATTTGTGTGTCGTCTCAATATGTACTAATACAATAACGGCATTAACCAACTGTCGTATAAGTTGTTTTTAGTCTTTTTAAGAGGTTCACATGTAGCCATCAGGGACAATTAAACATGACTGAAGTATGAAAAAGGGTTTTTTATCGGAATAATGAAAAAGAATGAGGCTTCATCATCATCATCATCATCATCAGGTCGAGTTTGCTCGGTATTCCATGACACGCTCCCTCCACCTTTCTTTGTCTTCCATTGCAATTGGTAGTTGTTCAATTTTGCATCCTGTGTCATTCATCAATTGGTCAATGTAGGTCTTTTTTGGGCGTCCTCTCGGCTTATGTCCATGTGTTGGCTTCCAGAGGAATACATTCCCTGCTGGTTCTTGTTTACTGAAGCATAACAAATGAAAATTCAGCTGATTTACTCCTGCTTGATAGGGAGGATAAAAACAAAAGAATTAAATCCATCTAGTTTTTCTTTGATTTAATTTTTTTTTATCATTTTTTCCTTTGCCTTCTTTCAAGAAAGCTGATCGAAATTCGTGGAAACTCTATTGACCGTAGTAACGTGTCCCGTCCTTTTTCCTTGTCAACCCCCTTTTAATTCCCAAATGCCCTTTTTTAAATGTCTTGCCTTTTCCTACAAAATGTTATAATTTTAAGCCCTTAAACCTACGTAAAAGTTCATTCATTTTTGAACAAAAAAAATAGAAAATAAAAAAAAGGCAAGGCTAAGGGTAAGCAGCAACCTTCTACTTTCTGAAGAAAATGCGGGTTAAATTTAATAAGGTGGCACGGCTGTAACAACAGTAATTTGATAAAAATAATCAGATATGTCGTAGAATAGGCTATTAGTCGTCGTAAATAACACTTCAAAGGGATATATAATTGTTTGTCTCACGATGTGGTCACCTAGGTGTGGATCGCGACGTTGTGACTGCATTCTGTCAGTTTTCTTCAGGAGATGAGGTCGATTGAGTACGCTTCACCTATGTGCTGTTGAGCGCAGCAAAACTATTTAACGGATAAAAAATCTCGGTAGCCTCCATTTTTCTCCAAAACAATATGACAATCTATTTGTCCCTGGACATGGTTGTTCTTCGAAGCTCACATTTTTGGAGCTTTGCCTTCAGAAATCTGTTTATTCTCGAACAAACCACGTCCGCGGACTAACATCCAAGACTATTTTAGCACCAAAAGGAGGCTAATGGTTATTAGTAATCGGAGAGTCAAACTGAACGTTGCATTGTGCACCACCATGTCTTGACTTTCAGTTTTTGGTTGTTCATTTCCTTTGTCTTACGAGCAGAGGCTCAATGTTGCATGTCTTTCAATAAGCAATCATTGGCTGAGCTTGAGCAGGATAAAATAGATTATGAAAACGAAAACCTATCGAGGTCTGAGTTATTAACACAGACACAAGGTGTGATGATTTATGATCTCATGCGAAAACCAAATAACCCATTTCAGAATCGTTAAGTGGCTGCATCGAATTCTCGCGTGGGAGCGAGGCTAAGTGCTCACTTAGCGGCGCGAAAATATAACTGTTCTTAAGAATTTCTAGAAGTTGTAACACAAAAAATAAGAAAAAAATAAGACTAACCACAATATGGTTCGTTGCTTAAAAGCTTTGTATAGGTAGACTAATCGTAACCTGGAAGACCTGTCTTTCTTCGATTTCCTATGGACAAACGATTTTCTGTTTTAAGTTGAAATTCTGCTGTATAGCTGATAGCAAATTCGAAGAAGAGCAAAGGGAGGCAATAACTGGCGAGGAACATAACTTATGGAATTATAACGAGTATTCTGCTAATGATTCTCATCGAAAACACTCAACGGTTGACGTGTCTTAAACGGTTATGCAACACCAGCGACATTTCAAATCCACGAAGAAACTGAGAAAAGAATGAACGTTGAGATAAAGGTACTGAAAAACCATCTTCGCCGAAAGGGTCCTATGTCAAATAAAAAAAATTTAATGAAAATGTAAAGCGTAGCGATATCCAACAGTGGCAAAACGACCAAGAGGTGTTAACTCGGTTACGCCAGGAAATGAAGCAATGCAGCATAAACTGCAAGAAAAGCCTTCTACAAACGAAAATTGTTTGTGAAGGATGTTTTAAAAAAACCATGAATCAGTTAGGTTCCGTAATGGTATATCAAATATCTAATAAAATATACTAGGACGAAAGAAACTTTTGAGACTTGAATAGGAATCTGTTATGACTCTTGTGAGTTTAAGACTTGGGTAAAATGGGGAGGTACATGGTCGAAATATTTCCTCCGTCACAAATTACTCGTTCTTTCATTACCCAGCCGTGCTCTTTATGTAACATTCATATTACTCCTCTGGCAAATTAAAGAGGAAATAAGAAAATATTGTTCTCACTCTACCCAGGAAAGTTGATCGTAATATATTTTTATGAAATGTTGATCAAAGAGCTATCCTCACCCTAAGTGTGGAGAGCAGGTAATTTAGTGTTAACAACTGGGTTGAAACGTAAATTAGCCACCATAGAGGGTAAAAAAGCTGACGTTTCGAGCGTTAGCCCTTCGTAAAGAATAAAATTTGGCACTCTGGTCATAACAGACATATCGCGTTGCTTAAAAGGACACAAAAACAAGTTAAAATAGGTTGCAGTGTTTATATTTACAAAACAACACGCATACACTCAGAAACAATTCCTGCAGTTTCTCCCGAAATTTAGTATACGGAACCCGATGAACTAACCTTCTTTCAGCAAATTTGTTTCCGTCATTAATGATGTTACGCTCTTATGGACCACAACGGTTTTGAGCGACAAACTCGACATTTCCCTGCGACCATCAAAATCAACTGGACAAACCCAGCTTGATATATTGCGTGAGTTTTAAGCGGATGCAAAAATCGAGACAAAAATTCGTTATGACACAATTTGTCCTTTGATTTTGTCAAGAGAATTCTGGTTTTGTCTGCTATTGCAGATAGCCCAGATAGGCACTTACGAACCAATTTTTAGTTAAATAATAGCCTTCACTCTCGAGAAATTGCAAATATATTACTCATCTGATACGAATACAACTTAAATTCCGAAAACTTCAAAAACATCTCCAGTCAGTCTGGCTTTCTTTTACTGCCTCACATTTTCCCTTGTGCTGTGGCTGTTAACAAGTACCTCCACCGCATTTCTAATGTTTCTTAAAGTGTTCAGATGTTTAGAACATACCAATAACTGTTACATCTTTTTCCATATCGTGGTCAAACTGACAGTAACGAAACAAAATTGACTTGTAATCGAGGATTTCGCTGGATAGCTGGTAGTACTTCGAATAACTCGATACGTCGTCCCAGGGGAGAAATCAGGGCTTAAATATCCAAAGCCACTCCAATCTTTGCTTTTCGTGAATCAAGTAAACCTTTTTAAAAGTTAAAATTCTCATTAAAATGAATAAACACTAACTAATTTTGGTTTCAATTTGTAGAACCCTCGAAACAGGTCATATGGCAAGAGGAAAAATTTGCACAATCACGTCACGCAATATATCAAGTTGGGTTTGTCCAGTTGATTTTGATGGTCGCAGAGAAATGTCGAGTTTGTCGCTCAAAACCGTTGTGGTCCGTAAGAGCGTAACATCATTAGTGATAGAAACAAATCTGCGGAAAGGGGGGTTAGTTCATCGGGTTCCGTATACTAAATCTCGGGAGAAACTGCAGGAATTGTTTCTGAGTGTATGCGTGTTGTTTTGTAAATATAAACACTGCAACCTATTTTAACTTGTTTTTGTGTCCTTTTAAGCAACGCGATATGTCTGTTATGACCAGAGTGCCAAATTTTATTCTTTAATTTTGATCTTCTCCACACTGTGCATAATTCATGACATGATATTTCAACGTAAATTATCGGAAAGGCGCCTTCCGATCACCTTTGTCTACTTTGTAAGTCACGCAAGCGCGCAAGCGTTACGACCGATCACGTTTACGCAACGTTTTAGGACAACTCGGCATCTAATCTCCTTCAATTGCTGTGAAAACCTAAAATCCTCAACGTAGAAGATAAACGAACGAAGTTTGAACTGTCAAAAGGAGATCTTGGTCAATTCCAAGAATCGTGCAAATAATCTTCGACACGAGCGCAATTGAGCAAACACATGGATTTGCGTTGTTTTTAACAAGTTGGTGGATGGAAGCTAGAGATATACCCGCGGGTTTGAGGTAATCCGTGACCTCATTGGTGTATAAACTATACAATGATATGCCTTTTCGGCCCGATTAACGCCTGCGTTTTGAGAGGTCTTTCGTACAAAGTAGTGAATTTTTGATATGCAAATTAAGGTCGAAGAGAAGGGTCTCTGATCACGCTGGTATTAAAAAAAATTCCAGCTGAAGTTTCCATATTTTGTCTGTGAACTAACTGAATACACCTTGTAACTTGTAGCAAGAGAGAATTCCGTGATCTACATTGTTGCAGTCGCTGCGCGCCAGACAAAATCTTTGAAATTGACACTTTCGATCGCTGTTCACAGGGTTCGTCTGGCCAAAAATCATTTTTGGCTTGTGGCGAAGCAAAAAAGAGAATCGGAGAACAACTAAACTATTTCTGAAACATATGTCCTGAACCCTTTTCATGGGCAAAAAATAAAAGAAAACTTTTTTTCCGACGGGAAGTCGAGAGGAGCGCTCTTAGCGAGAGCGGCACTTAAGAGGTTCTGAGGTTCTCGACTGAGTGTTCATCATCTCCAACTAAGTAGTCATACAAATGTGAACTCTGGTATTTTGCCAAATTTTTGAGACCAAGAACCCCTCCCCCCCCCCAAAAAAAAAAGGGATAAGGAGGTTGCCCCTTGTTTGTGGGAGCTTTTTCTCTAACTTCCACTCAAAAGATTCCACGACTTCTTCGATTTTTTTACACATTTTTACACAACTTTAAAACTTTCAGCCCTTCTCTCTCTTCTTATCACTCAGCTGAATTCTCCTATCGGAAAGATATTTTCTCAGTTTGTCTACCCTAATCGCGGAGAAGTTCGAAGTTTCTCCGAACGGTATTGCTATGTTCACCAAGCCTCTTTGGGATGTGATAAATTCGGTACCAGTTACACGCACTTAACAATTCGGAAATGAGTTATTTAATAATTGCTCTATTACATGCATATTTCGAATAATCTGCAAAAAGAGAATATTTCTCTCTAGCTTTGCAAAAAATTTGAGAACACTAAACGGACGAAGTTCTAAGAAACTAGGCAGTATGTAATATCCTGAGTAAAATATCCGTTGCAGAGATTGCATTTATTATGCTAAATAAGCACGCTATCGTATATTGATTGAGTTAGCTCTCGACCAATCAGACTTTTCATAGTCATTCTGATGTATCACTATTGACGTTACTCGCATATCTATATAGGAACGTGTGAGAAATATGAGTTCACTTGTAAAAATGGAAAGTGTCTCAGCAAATATCTTCGTTGTTGGAATGGAAATGAATGTGGTGATCATTCAGATGAACGACAGTGCCGTAAGTGTGTTTTTACTAACACTTCTGTCTTATATTGCAATCACCTTTCCTCTGGGCTGATAGTTAGCAGTACATTTATTCAAGTCAGCCTGTACTTTACATGTCAAGATACAAACAGATACTCTCTTTCGATCTCTCCCTTTTTTCTTCAAACATCAACGAAATCATAATAGCAACTTTAATATGGACCAAATAGGAAAAATGATTTTTGTTCTTATTGTTGTTACTACTAACTACATAGGATGCCTTGCTCCACTTTCCACTTGAGTTGTTCTTTGTTTTGTTTTGTTTTCCTTTTCCTTTTTTTTTAATTTTGTGTGTGTTTAATTTTAACTGCAATTGCAATGATCAAGTCCTGGTCACTCAATGCTGTATTTATTTGTGATTGTTTTCTTCTTTTCTCAATTTTCAAAAAAATTTACACGGAAACACTAGCTCCGCGTAAGTATCTTTTGGATATTTCATTGACTTCCTCTCCTTAGAGAGCGGTAATTTTACTTGCCATGTAGGGAATGGGGAAGACAGAGGGGGGTAGGGTGTGGATAATTTTGTTTGTGTCATTTCAAATTCAGTTTTAATTTACAATTTTCATTTTCCCTTTCTCATAGCGGTTGTGTCCAAATACCAAAAATCTTTGCAGGAGTTGAGGGTCCCCAATAGGTTTTCCAGGATCCGGGATTGGGCTTATTTGCAGGAGCGAGATGCGGGATTGTCACTATGAACGGCACACGAGAATCGGCAATTTTGGGGGGCGGGATTCGGGAAACAATAATCTAAACGCACCGAGAACCGGGCCATCCGTTGACGGGAATTTATAAAAAGATTGTTCTACGTCAAAGTCCTACAAAGCCAAAGCCTAGCTTCCCACGCAGCCGTTTTTATGAGATCGTGTTTCACTTCTTTCCACAAACGCGTTTATAACCTGGTGAGTCTTACGACCATAGAAGTAGAGAGTGCTCATTCAGTTGTGCATTTATTACAAAGATCCACTTTGATCGGTGTTAATTTACGCAAGAAACTTTGAAAATGCAGACAAAAAAGCCTTAGAGAGGACAACCCAGTAAAGGGTGTATTATTTTACAAATTCAAAGTCTTTGTATCCTGCACCCGAACTTGCCATGATCCTGTCGGCCATACCGACATACCATTCAAATAATATCACCTGTACCGATAGCACCATAGAATATGCAGAACATGAAGGACTGGGCGCAAACATTTTGGTGTTGCGGTGCGTCAGATGGAAAAAGCTGGAACTCTCCCGTCGCACCTCGATTAGAGAGAAATTCAGCCATGTCAACCGCTCAGCTTCGAACTGTCTGACCTCAGGGAGCAGCAAAGAAAAAAAAAAGACAGACGAAGAGGAAAATGAGATATTAGAGTAAGATTCCCTAACAGCGATGAAGAATCGAATAAGCCATTTCTGGACGACGAGACCAGATGTGATGATGGTCACTCTATCTTTGGAACGAGAGACTCATTATCTCCGCGGAAGATTTTTCCCGCTTTGGAGGAAGTATTCGCTTCAACAGCAAAATTGTGTTCAGTTGACTTTTCGTAGTTTCCCTTGTTATGGAATCAATGGGATTGCCGTCACCTTTTTTTTTGTTTTATGCACTTGTTGACAATTTTATTCGTTTCCTTGATACTGACCTGTCTTTACTTATATGTTTATCCGAGATCGAAGTTAGAACGGAAGGAAATCGTCTCCGTGACTGGCGTAAGTTATTCGTGAAAAACTTTGAAAACTTTTAAAATGAATGGTATCGTTTGGAGAGAGTTAAACTTACGCCTCGCGGTGAGCAAAGACATCAACAGATCAGTGCTGGTAGAGAAGATCATCACCCATCGTAAAAGGCCCTTTCAAGTTGAGCCAATGGACGAAGAACAAAAATTTATGATCGGGACCAGGATTGGCCGGTATAAACCGTCGGGATTACGGGACTTAAGTCGGGATCGCGCGATTAAAGAACCCTATTGGGGACCCTTGGTGTTTGCTCATGATATGTAAATCAGAATTCGAAGTATTAAAGTTTGACATTAAGCATAACATCAAGTTCATTTTAAAACTGAACTTATTCAAGGGAGATTTTAGCTTTAATTACATGTTTTGCATCAATGCAATAAATACTTTGACCCTTTTAAAGAACTGTAATGTGCGTAGCCAGGTTCCCAAAAGAACGAAGGAAAGAAGGGAAGAAGGGGGAGAGGGAGGGGGGAGGGGGAAGTGGGGATGGGATAAATGAAAAACTCAAATTTCAACAGTCCCTTCTTTTATCTCCGTTATTGACGACTGACCCTTCCTATGTTCTCCATGACAAAACCATATGAAACCCCCCAGAATTCACCACCCACCCCTCTTTCCCCCCCAGATGAGTGATGGTGACTGGTCCCTGATGTGTGGTTATCGGTAAACTCGCCCCAAAAAACCCCTGTGTGTTCACTTAGTTAATCATTTATTCATTGTTTGTCCTTCATACTTTCCTGTAACTTTTTCGGGACAAAGGTAATTGAACTTTTGTCCAAGCGTAGAAGCTACCTTCTTGGAGAACTTAGGCGTGTGGGATTCACATTTGTTTTACAATCTGTTTTTATCTGTCTTTATAAGCAGAGTCTTGAGTACGAACTATCTATTAAAAATGACTGATTTCATTCTATTTTGATTTGGTTTTTTAACGCTTCCCCTATATCATACATTTAACGTTGAAATTAAGTTTCAAAAAATGAGGGAAGTTAAACCTGTTTATATTTGCCTGTTTCGTATATAGTGACCTTGCTTTTAACTACCTGAGCCGACGATCAGGACAATAATATCTTCCCAGGTTTACAGCAAGAAGAGAAGTTCTGGCAACAAAACTTACATAAATTCTCCCTTCCCTAAAGCAGAAGCCAAAACGTTTGAAACAACATGCTCCTCTGTTGCTAAGGCGTTGATATCGACTGTGTACTAACCGGTGATTTTCCTTTTCTTTCCTCTTTCTACGTTTTTAATGAACTGCTCCTCGGAAACTACAGGAAGTAAGTGGTCCTACAATTTCATAATTTAGATGTTATCTCTTGCATGTCATAATTATAACAAAGAAGCTGTTAACCACTTCTAGCTGCAACCTTTCTTTGCTAACTAAACACTACTAGCGGCATAAGAGAAGATCGGGAAGAGGAATCTGCCCTTCGGTCTGGAAAAAACCCATGGTATCACGGTAAACTCGCCCCAAAAAACCCCTGTGTGTTCACTTAGTTAATCATTTATTCATTGTTTGTCCTTCATACTTTCCTGTAACTTTTTCGGGACAAAGGTAATTGAACTTTTGTCCAATCGTAGAAGCTACCTTCTTGGAGAACTTAGGCGTGTGGGATTCACATTTGTTTTACAATCTGTTTTTATCTGTCTTTATAAGCAGAGTCTTGAGTACGAACTATCTATTAAAAATGACTGATTTCATTCTATTTTGATTTGGTTTTTTAACGCTTCCCCTATATCATACATTTAACGTTGAAATTAAGTTTCAAAAAATGAGGGAAGTTAAACCTGTTTATATTTGCCTGTTTCGTATATAGTGACCTTGCTTTTAACTACCTGAGCCGACGATCAGGACAATAATATCTTCCCAGGTTTACAGCAAGAAGAGAAGTTCTGGCAACAAAACTTACATAAATTCTCCCTTCCCTAAAGCAGAAGCCAAAACGTTTGAAACAACATGCTCCTCTGTTGCTAAGACGTTGATATCGACTGTGTACTAACCGGTGATTTTCCTTTTCTTTCCTCTTTCTACGTTTTTAATGAACTGCTCCTCGGAAACTACAGGAAGTAAGTGGTCCTACAATTTCATAATTTAGATGTTATCTCTTGCATGTCATAATTATAACAAAGAAGCTGTTAACCACTTCTAGCTGCAACCTTTCTTTGCTAACTAAACACTACTAGCGGCATAAGAGAAGATCGGGAAGAGGAATCTGCCCTTCGGTCTGGAAAAAACCCATGGTATCACGGTAAACTCGCCCCAAAAAACCCCTGTGTGTTCACTTAGTTAATCATTTATTCATTGTTTGTCCTTCATACTTTCCTGTAACTTTTTCGGGACAAAGGTAATTGAACTTTTGTCCAAGCGTAGAAGCTACCTTCTTGGAGAACTTAGGCGTGTGGGATTCACATTTGTTTTACAATCTGTTTTTATCTGTCTTTATAAGCAGAGTCTTGAGTACGAACTATCTATTGAAAATGACTGATTTCATTCTATTTTGATTTGGTTATTTAACGCTTCCCCTATATCATACATTTAAAGGGCATGTAAACCCAAAAAACGTTCATTTTCTTTTCACATAGATGTTTAGTAAATATATCAAGTACACCAAAGGTACCATTCGTTTTTTCTCAAAAGTCCATTTTCACTTTGTAAAAGCTCTTCCAAATTCGAAACATTCGCCATCTTGAATGGCGCCATCTTTCCTGTGACGTCACGGGTGGACCCTTCAAAGTCTCGTTTTATAATCGCGTGAGGCATGAAGGAGTCTTTTCTACAGCCGTTGTTTGCTGGTCTCGTCATGATTTTTTTACTTACATTTTGCTTCAATATATTCAATATTTTCGTAATGGTAAAGCGTTGTGTCGTCCAGTTTTGTACTGATTCAAACAAAACTGGGCATACAATGCAAATATTTCCAAATGACGCAAATTTGAAGCGACAATTTGTGAAATTTGTTCAAGTGAAAATAGCCGATTTCGTCGAGCCGTTCGAACGTTCTGTTGTTTGTAGCAGTCATTTTTCTTCCTGGTGCTGTACCGACGATTCAGGCCTCACCAGAAGCAAATTATTCGGAAGTATAAAAACGACCCATACAGTCGGCAGACGACGAGGATTCGAAAGTGGCCGACCGAACTGAGAAAGAAGTTGAGCTCTTCAAAAGTTAGAGGTCAACAGAGAAAGTACAAAATCGATTTACATGAAAACGTTTTGTTAATTAAACAACAAAAGCTATTGGTTCTCTAAAAACATCTTTTTTCTCATCTAATGAAAGATTATGGGGAAGCCAGTTGTTCGGGAGCCAGCGCTGAGCCCGTAAAAGACACTGACATGTCTGAACCTTCGCCTGAATTCGAAACACGTATCAAAGAAAGAGAATTCGTTGATATCAGTGTGTAATAACGTGATCTGGAATTTTGTCGGTTCGATACAAAGAATTCTATACAGGATCCCATAATCAACCCTTATGTTCTATAAGAAAATCCATGCCAGCCCCACTTGGTGCTTCCTTTGAGAAACCCTGCAGAGAAACAGCAGAAGAATTTGTGTCACGGTTTTCACAGCAGTGAAAATACATTCAAAGGTCAGTAGGACAAAATTCATCATTTTAAGTACAACTTCAAAGATCCTGATTTCAGCTTGCAAAACTATCTTTTCAATATTTTAAATCGAAGCAAACACAAACAGGGTTGGATAATTATGAAGGCCACACAAGGAAATGTACATAATACAACTTGTTTATCGATGGAAATGCTTCTGAGATGAAGGATATTGTTTACCGCACAAGATAGCACAGCGACCCTAAAGTGTTTGCCGAGATATCCCCAACACCAACGAACAAGCTATCTGTAGGCAATTCAGCGAAATTTCATGCCAGGAAAGAAGCGAAAAACAACTAGCTCTAGTACTGTATTATTAAATCAATGGCAGAAACAACTCAAGTAAATCGATCTCAAAATGTAACAAAACAGATGAAACAGAAAATATTTAGCTTAGTCGTTTCCGGTGTGATTATCTGTGCTTTGCTGCTGCCTGTACGCGTAATTGGCCGTCTCCAGCACCCAGAAATCAAGGCAAATTGACTGAAAACCTGGATACTCAGTGGTATAACTTATCTGGGTTTCAGGCCATTTTGCCAAAATTGCCCGATTTCCGTACAACAAACACTTTCATGAGTTGTCGGCATTGGTTGACAAGTTCCACACTCGCACCTTTGATAATTTTATATAAAACACTCTCAGAAGCTCAAGTTTAAAAAAATTCTGTTGCATTCCTTTAGATTGTACCCTCGCTTTATTGCATTTTCATGTTAAATACAAATAAATCACAAAGTAAATTAAATACCAGTCTGAGTTTCCGAGACGGTCGCATCGCTGTCGACATGTTCTGTACTGTCTTCGTGCGGATCGCTTCGGTGAACCCTACGCGGCTCATATTGTTAAGGACGTGGCCCAGACTCTCCTGAAGATTCTGGATTATCCCTTGCGCTGTCATGTACTAAGCTTAAGGCATTCGAGTCGCTATCTTCTGAAATAACATCTTCAGAACTACCGCTACTTACACGAACTCCCACACCAGTTTTACTGGGGAATATGTGTTGCGCAATATTCTGGTTCCACCGCTTACGTCACGACTTCTCGCTATTGTTTTTATCGGAAATGGAATTTCAGTTGAAAATGCCGATTTTCTCCTAAAATAAGTCGTATTGGACAAAACTAATTTCAAATTCGTTTTCTACGCCACTTTTTACATAGTATAAGAAAAACATGTATTTTTGGGTTTACATGCCCTTTAACGTTGAAATTAAGTTTCAAAAAATGAGGGAAGTTAAACCTGTTTATATTTGCCTGTTTCGTATATAGTGACCTTGCTTTTAACTACCTGAGCCGACGATCAGGACAATAATATCTTCCCAGGTTTACAGCAAGAAGAGAAGTTCTGGCAACAAAACTTACATAAATTCTCCCTTCCCTAAAGCAGAAGCCAAAACGTTTGAAACAACATGCTCCTCTGTTGCTAAGACGTTGATATCGACTGTGTACTAACCGGTGATTTTCCTTTTCTTTCCTCTTTCTACGTTTTTAATGAACTGCTCCTCGGAAACTACAGGAAGTAAGTGGTCCTACAATTTCATAATTTAGATGTTATCTCTTGCATGTCATAATTATAACAAAGAAGCTGTTAACCACTTCTAGCTGCAACCTTTCTTTGCTAACTAAACACTACTAGCGGCATAAGAGAAGATCGGGAAGAGGAATCTGCCCTTCGGTCTGGAAAAAACCCATGGTATCAGATAATATGCCCAGGCCAATACCTTTATTGATGGAGAATTATATTTCACGCACTACTCAGGAATCTTTCAATTTTGCAATTCACCTGTTTTGAACAATGGAACAATAGATCTTTTTAATTTTTCGCTGCAAGGAAAATCTCATAACACCACGATCATGGGGAAAAAAACTGTGGTTATAATCCACCAATTGTTCTTTGTACCCGTTTTAACATTTGCATCCGTTTTACATGGGAGACACTCTTTCCTTGCCAATTAGAACTGAGTCATTTTGTTACGCGAGTAATCTTTTAGAGGAAGGGTAGCTCGGAGACCAAACTGAACTCAGGGTTGTCGGAACAGCAACAAGAAGATTTATTCTAGAGAATGAACGTAGTTTCCACGAAGTTTAACTCTTATTTACTCGGCCACCGCCAAACTGCACTTAATCTTGATAAATTCACACGACCTCCGCCAACTTCAATAAATACTGCTTCGTCACACTTGAATGAACACGCTAGAGTCAAGCTCTCTTCGCGTGTGAAAACTGGTTCAAACTTCGCTTGGACTCGCCTACTTATATACTTACACAATAAATATCTAGAACTTTCTAAATTGTCTAATTATAGAAAGAATACAAAATAAACCGCTTTACGAAACGCTTGCGCAATACACTAAAATAAACAAACTATGACCTCTCGCGAAGCTTCTATAAAGTCACAAATGAATAAAGGGGTAAGTTTCTAAAGAAACTGTGGTGCTGCGTCGGTGGGAGAGTATAGCAGGTAATTTAGTGTTAACAACTGGGTTGAAAACGTAAATTAGCCACCGTAAAGGGTAAAAAAGCTGACGTTTCGAGCGTTAGCCCTTCGTCAGAGCGATTGTCGCTCTGACGAAGGGCTAACGCTCGAAACGTCAGCTTTTTTACCCTCTACGGTGGCTAATTTACGTTTTCAACCCAGTTGTTAACACTAAATTACGTTCTATAAGGTCACGCTGTCACGCATTGCAATTTTTCGTAACACATTTTTGTTTTCTTTTACATCATTAATTAATAAAATAGTCTTAGAGCATCGAATTGATATGTTTGATCAGCTTTACATAATCGATTAATTCATTTTTTTGCTCACTTATTATCAATAATTTCACTCTTTTTTTTAATTTACTCTCCCTGAATTAATTGTCATTATTTTCTTTCTCTATTCATGCACTGCCTATGTCAAATCAAACAGGCTGTAAGTGATGAACTCAATTTAATGAGGCAACTGAATTAAATAACTTACTTAATAGCAAAATAATACAACACAAAAGTGTATAGTAAACAAAACACAGTGACTGATATAATATATGTGACCCTCCACGGGATTCGGGGAATAAGATGAACGCACGCACACGGTACGCTCGCACGCTAAAAGAAAAGAACTAGCTTTTAACACTTTAGCAGCGTGTTAGTTACTCGCCTCATTAATTTCAGAGCCATTGTCTGCTTCGCCCGGTAGAAACAAAGGAACGTGTTAGGATCTTGCTCGCAACTTTGCACGATACAACACAGGGACCGTGCTAATTTTAGAACACGCCTCTCAAAGTTAACGTTGCTTTTTTTGTACCTGGAGTCAGAAATATGTTGCTAAAGGATTCACAAAGATTCGGTACTGAGCTTACTTAACCCTTCAACTCCCAGATGTGGTTAACATGAAACTTCTCCCTATAATACCCATACATTATTCAGCAAACAGGTAATGAGAATATTCGAGCTTATCAGGTAGAAGCGGCTATCTTGATCTAGCACCACGTTCTCATAACTAATTTACAAGGAAATGTGTAGCAGCTACAGGGGAGAATTAACAACCGGATCTTGGGAATTACAGGGTTAACTGTGGGAAGCGATAAGGATTTATATTTTGCAAGGTAAGCATTAAGTTTTAAAAAAGTAATTCCTGCGTTCAAACTGAGCTCCTCTAGACCTTGTGAAACACGTCGTGCTCACTGAATTCCCTGTGAAAATCCTGAGGGAAAGAGCCGTGATTTGCCGGGAATGTTTCTTTTTTATTACAACTTTCGGATAGGACAGAAGATCTTCTGCATTTCCGCTTACATTCTGTAAGTAATATACTTTACAAACACCATTCTCACGATTAAGAAGCTGACAAACATAATTAACAAAGTGAGCTGGGTTGTACAAGATAGGTTAGCGTGTTAAGGAACAAAGGAACTTAGCGTGTTAAGAAAAACAAAAAATCTAGCTTGCTATATAAACAAAGCTCTACCGTGTTAGCAATGTCTACGAACACGCTTTCCAAAATCAATTGTTTTTGTGCGCATATCTGCATGGTAAGCGTGTCATGCCACTAACGTGCGAGCGTGTTATAACGTGCCGTGTGCGTGCTATCACCTTATTCCCTGAAACCCCGTGGAGGGTCACATATGGTATGAGAGTTTGACTTCCTAATATCAGTCGTTGTATCATATCTACATACAATAGCATCATTGAAGAACGAGGGCCAATTTAAAGTCTGTAAGGATGATCAGTAGGAAGCTTCTTAATACTACTTTGATTTACTGAATTTTCCTTGAACCGATCAAGTGTTTTCACGCCTGAACTCTACTTATCCCAATCTTTTTCTCTGCTGTCTATGTCAACCATGCTGGATGAAATAATCACATCAGGTGGTAAGTGAAAACGTAAAAATAATTGTTTGCAGAATCATAATGATACATCGAGTCCTCCTTGGTATTTAAAATGTTTTCTACGTTGTTCTCTCTCTCTCTAAGCTAGGATTCTGACAGACAATTTTTGGACGGGAATCTCATGTTGTTTTCGTCCTTTTACTTTTCGTTGATAACGATGACTGTTAACAGGAAGTACTCATCGATTAAAGAATTGGATGCATATGCAAATTTACTTAGTAGGAAGGTGATAAACTCTAAGTTATTGATTCAATTTCGTAACTTGGGATAGAATATAATAGATTGTCTGATCTTGAAAATACATTAGCGAGGTGACCATCAGTTCGGTATCATTAAGTAGTTTTGAGGGAAGGATTTAAATTTGCAGCCAAATGAAAATCAACTTTAGATATGGCCTCGCTTGAATGCGCGCCTCTAAAGGCATTGGTATCGCGAAACTAACATATTGAAACAAATGTCAACGAGATTTTCTGATGAAACGATTTTTTATTAAACTCTAGAATTCGTAGATGTTTGAATTACAAGTGAGGGTTAATGTTGGGTTAGGGAAGGGGTAGGTGGGCAGTTGCCCAGATGCTGATATTGATCCAATCATTTCTTAGGCACGAACTCTTTCAACAGAAAACAAGAATGGCAACCGAGCGCCATGTTCATTTAAACACTGAATAGAAATGATCGTGTGTTAAAGTTTATGATGAGATTATCTTTCAGCAATTTCTTCCTCAATACTCGCTGCCAACCACCTTTTACGATTATGACGGTTATTATTATGATCATCATTCCTGGATAACTATGAAATTTACTTACTTGAACAAATGCTGAAGTAACATGACATCAGTTAAGATGACTTAACACGCCAACTACATGATTATCGCTGGTCATCATTATTTTATTTCTTTGATCTGTCCATCAAAATTCTCGTCTTAGAACCAGTTTCATGGCTGGCAGTGAAAAACATAGGTAGCTTACATCGTGCGGTAGATTTGTCTGTTTTGTGTATTGCGATAACCGGTGAAATTTGACGTAATCGTTGCTTTTAAGTCCACGAACAGTCACAAATATGTTATTCATCGATCATACGTAAATTTCTGACATATAAAAGTATCATCATCGATTGCTATAAGTCAATTGGTTTTCGAAATAACCATTCGCGAACTTAACAGAACTGGAAAACTGATTTATTCGCTGTAAAAACCCCGTATACAATTCACAGTGGAGTAAAACAGTCACGTTAAAGTCGCGCACCGAAAAAAAGCTAAAGTTAGCAATTGCTATCAATTGATTGAATCAAATTGGTTTCCGTAATATCCAGTCGGAAATGATTTATTCGCTGTCGGTGACCATTGACAAACTTCAATGAACGCCTCAGAACCACTGTTGCGGAATATTTGTAAGGAGCAGAAAAGAATGCAGGGTCGAGGTTGATTTGGTGTCAATTTTCTCGGAAAATTTTCACTGCTTTGTTGCAACTTTAAACAAGTTCATTGAAACAACATAATGTCCGTATGTAGAAGATAAATCTACATATCTAAATATCGCGTGACATGGCTCGTTTATTTACTTATTTAGTATTATCATTGATTTTATTATCATTTTTTTTCTATCATAAACGTTAGAATTATTATTTGTTATCACAATTATTATTGTCTTTTTTCGTGATCGAAGATAGTACGTTGATGCAAAAAATAATTTCGGTATGTCAAGAAATTAAAGTTTGTTAGGCAACAATATGTTTTAGTAAACCAGTTATATGTACATGTTAGGCATCGATGTTTGAAGTTTAAGGTGGATTAGTTTTTTTAAATAATCCTCTTTATGTAAGTTATGTCATTAGGTATGTTAGTAACTTTTTAATGTGTTTTTGATTGCTGTTCATTGATCTCTAGCCCAATAATCTAAAATAAAGGGGAATGTTTCAATGTCTGAAACAATTTCTTAGGTCATGAATTTAACAAATTTTAATTAATTTGTATTTGACATAAATTTTCTATTTATTTTTTAACTAACACTTTTTGTTACTTTTCTTTTCCCCTTTGCTGCTCCATACAGCATGTGAGTACTGTTTTAATAATCTAATCGAGTTGGAAAAATATTGAATAATTTCAATTTTCAAATCAATTTAGTTCATTTCCTCATCATTATCTATCTATCCTTTTATTGTCTTTCCAATTGTTCCTCATTACCTTCCTGACCCGATTACAATCAGGCTGTAAGTAACCATTATTTTTTATTATCCATCTTGGGTAGTTTAGCTTAGATTGTTTATAAAGTTGACTTGGACAATGTTATTACCAGTTATTTTTTTAATCTAAGTATTTGATTCGATTTAATCTCAGATCCTGATCACACACAATTAAGACAGTTTAAGGTGCAGAAGATCATCTGTTGGAAAGTGAAATTGATTTGACCAATTAAAGAACGGTTTTTTTTTCCATAATGCATGCGTAGCACCATTCGGTTGTGACTTTTACAGATTTCTTGGAGACTAAGTCAATATTTAGCATTATTTTTTTTAGAGGGCACGGTAACGAATCCTGCAATCTAATTGGTTCTTTACCCGGTCAGTATTTTCCTACCTCTGCCCACAGGCCACGGTACTTTCCCCTCCGTTTGCCTAATGAAGAGGTAAATCTTCGTACATGAATTAATCGTCGATGAGAGTGAATAATACTTTCCGTCCGATCATCGACTGTTTTTGAAGAAAATATTGTCGTGACAGTCCTTACCAAACTAGTTTCGTTGTTTTTTAAAAGTGTACATGCGCTCTTTTTTTCTCTTACGCACTCTCTAATTGACAGGTGTCAGATTGTAACAGATACTTGTAAAAATAATGTTTCAAAGTTTGTTTGGAAGCCTTTTAAATCACCTTTATCGTTACGCAAATGAAAATGTTTCGGTGAAGCAATTTGCATGACCTCTATTTTAACTACCATTTACTCGCCTAAAAATTGTTCAGTTTATCTTGCCGTATTGACAGCCCTAAATCATCCGGGTTCTTTCGGAAAGAATTTCGTTGAGTTTAAAAAAAATATATACACACATATGTTATTTATCGGCCAAGGGTCAGTCCGTATGGTGAAAAACTGTGACCTACGGCCTCGGGCAGCATTTTCAACACCTCAGAAGTCATTTTCAACACCTCGGTCACAGTTTTTCACCATACGGACCGACCCTTAGCCAACAAATAACATATATTTATTCAGGTTACAATCAAACTCATCAGGGCGTTATAACCTATTCATTGTAGAGCGTTTGTTTGGTTGTTACTGTTTAATCTCAAGCCATTTGAATTTACCAAGGCCTCTGAATCGTATTTTCATCCATTTCAATTCGTATATATCTGGTATAACACCATTACTCCGTTCCTTTCTTCTGATCACATAGGGTCAGGCTGAAGAATATTGCGCATGATGCTTGATATTTTTTTGTTAATCCATGAAAGACACCCTATTAATTTAGTTCTCAAAGCTCCAGTGCTAACGAAATAAGCCACAACGTATTTTAAGGAATTAACTAATAAACAACGCGGGATGTTGGGAGAACACGCCGGTCAGATGAGCGAAGACTGTAATTAATTTATAACTGAATTAAAGTAACGGCATTGAAATTGTGCAGAAATTGTAAAGAAAACTAACGAGACACAGCGATATGCAAGCTAAGGACACAAACAATAACGTCTAGTGATGAATATTTCAATTTGGCCATCGACAACGCGATCTTTGTCGCAAGAATTTTCCTACAAATGCGATTGCGATCTGATAATTTTTACGGAAAAATTTTAAGGTTTGCAAGGCTAAGAAGTAGTATTTTGATATTACCCGAAGCTTTCTCAGGGAATAAAGGTCATTGGTAGAATTTTAACTTGTGAAATTAATTGCTCGGAGAGGAGCTAACTCAGTTAACTCCCATGACAAAAGTTGAAAATAAAAAGACAATGACCTCGATCGAGTCGTGAGCACTGAATCAAATTCCATCCAGGTTTCGTTCTCTTTTTTCCTTTTTTTTTTTATTTTTTTTATTTTTTTTAACACACGGTACACTATTTTCCCACAAGTGAATTTGTGTCTATTGCCTCAGCTTACATTAAAGCCTTCCTCGAGTCCTCGTTAAAATTAACAGAAAGTGCTTAAAACACTTAGACTTGGCAAAACTATCGAATGAAACCTGAAATAGCGGACAACAAACGGAATTACTATAAAATCTTGAGTGCACATGCACTTTTGCGAGAAGTTTTTGTTCTTATGCAAAAAGTCCGATTAGTTTGTCGTTAAAATTTTCTTGAAGCAAAAATATGCCAGCTTTTCCTTCTCTACGAGCAGCTTAGAGAATTCTAGTCGAGAACCACGCAGCGGAAATTAGGGCTTAAAAAGGGAGCAGCCAGTTGGTAAACTGCATTTTAAATGAAAAAATTGATAAGTTTCAATAAATAGAATCTTTTTTATTATTAAAATCCGTGAGTTCGCCCCTTGAGGCGCCATTCTATAGGAAAGGAAGATGATTTAGTTTTCAATGGGTATACAGGCAAATATACAATAGTTTTTTGACCAATCAAAGCGCGCTTTTTGTATCAGTCAAGCTTTGACATAGTTTCCTTAAAGTATGAAGAACTGTCTGCCTCATTCAATCATTACTTAAATGAAAGTACCAAGTGTCTTTCAAGAGCCAAATGAACTTTAATTCGACTAGGTTTGGACTTGTGTACCATAACTTAGATGTAGTAGTAGTTGTTGTTGTTCTTTTTTTAATTTTGTTTAATTTTCTTTCAACTGTACCCAATATTTTGATATAGAGGTTTGTCACAGCACTTTTCAAGTGGCAAAATAAGAAGCCCGGTTGTTGCCCAATCAGATCAGATCAGCGGAACGCGCAAACCGTAGCGCAACTTCCTTGGCCTCCTTACCGAGAGTAAAATTAGTTAGTTTCCCCAATAATATAGTTAACTAAGAGTGATCGGAACACATGTTACTTTCTTTCTTTCTTTTCTCACCCATCATGGTAACAACCAAACAATTGTGTTCTCTGCGTTTTTTTCTAATTTTTTTTCACGGAATCAATCAAAAATAAAATTTGTTAAATAAAGTGGTTGAGAGTAATCTAATTTAATCGAAAGGGAACGAACAAACCCTAACTGGCCTCCTTTCTAAGAGTAACATGATTAAAAATTTCCAGTCTACCATTCTTGAGTGATGGTGCGCTTATAAGTGTTTTTTTCTTTCTTTTTTAACACACCTGCTGGTAACAAACAAACTCGTTAGGGAGTAAGTACTTACATACTTTGCTACGTATCTATTTGCAAAATTTGTTTTAATAAAACGACATACATATAGGTCATTAACGTTGAAGTTGTGAGAAAATAGGTCACGATTGAGTTTTTTTCACGTAATCAGTCCAAAGTAATATTTGTGAGATAAAGTGGTTGAGAGTAATCTAATTTAATCAAAAGGGAACGAACAAACCCTAACTGGCCTCCTTTCCAAGAGTAACATGATTAAAAATTTCCAGTCTACCATTCTTGAGTGATGGTGCGGTTATAAGTGTTGTTTTCTTTCTTTTTTAACACACCTACTGGTAACAAACAAACTCGTTAGAGGGTAAGTACTTACATACTTTGCTACGTATCTATTTGCAAAATTTGTTTTAATAAAACGAAACACGTATAGGTCATTAACGTTGAAGTTATGAGAAAATAGATCACGATTGAGTTTGTTTCACGTAATCAGTCCAAAGTAATATTTGTGAGATAAAGTGGTTGAGAGTAATCTAATTTAATCGAAAGGGAATGAACAAACCCTGACTGGCCTCCTTTCCAAGAGTAACATGATTAAAAATTTCCAGTCTACCATTCTTGAGTGATGATGCGCTTATAAGTGTTGTTTTCTTTCTTTTTTAACACACCTGCTGGTAACAAACAAACTTGTTAGGGGGTAAGTACTTACATACTTTGCTACGTATCTATTTGCAAAATTTGTTTTAATAAAACGACATACATATAGGTCATTAACGTTGAAGTTATGAGAAAATAGATCATAATTGAGTTTGTTTCACGTAATCAGTCCAAAGTAATATTTGTGAGATAAAGTGGTTGAGAGTAATCTAATTTAATCAAAAGGGAACGAACAAACCCTAACTGGCCTCCTTTCCAAGAGTAACATGATTAAAAATTTCCAGTCTACCATTCTTGAGTGATGATACGCTTTGCCTTTAAGTACTTACCATTCAACTTTCCATTCTTGAGTGATGGTGTTGTTTTCTTTCAACGTTCCTGACCTCCTCTCCAATATAAACATGATTACTTTTTTTTATTATCATCACTATTTCTTTCATCTTTTTTTTAAAGGGTAGTCGACATCTAGTGATGAGACATGAGTTATAGGGATATTTGTACTTACCGAGAGTAACATTAGTTATGGTGTCCCTGTTAATATCCTTATGTGAGAGTGGTCTTAAGACATGTTTCTGGCTTTCTTGCTTTTATCATTTAACATGGTGGCAAACAAACTCATAAATAAAATGAAGCAAGGTTTTGTTGTCGTTGTTTTTTTAAATTTTATTTTGTATTGTTTTCATTCTTTTATCACACATGATGGTAACAAACTAAGTCATCAGGTGGTATTTTGCTACGTATTTATTTCCATAATTTTTCAGAAGAAAAGCAAATCGAAGTATGATCTTGTACATTTAGAAGACAGATAACGATTAATTCATTTATTTATTAGTTTGTTTGTTTACTACACTTTATGATAAACTGAAGAGAATTGTTTGACCGCTGTATTTTACCATAGTATCAAAATAATATGGATTCTTTTGTGTGTTTTTAAACTATGGATCAGCAGACCGTGGAACCTCCAAAACCTTCGGAACCTGTGGAACCTGCGGAACCTGCGGAACCTCCGAAACCCATATGTTTTCTTAAAAGAAAAGTTATCAGCTAAAAGAAAACTAAAAAGACCTGAACGCTGTCGGAAAGTTCGTTTTCGGGTATAAAAAATAAAACTTTAAAAGATAAATATTTTTTAATTTGTCTGGACCTTCAACTTTAATTGTGACGACATTTACAGTACTAGTACAAGGGTATGTAATGTCATAAGGAGTGATCAGCAGTCACCTACCTGAGCTCTAACGGTTTTGTACCGCCATATCCGAATATCGCATCATCCGAAGGCTCTCAGCAAACCTTTAGGCTGGAATTCATTGTCCATTGCGCATGAAAAATTTTTCCTTACTCAAAAATAGTCCAGAACTTTTTAAGGTTGAGAGCGCGACTGTTTATTGTCATGCAAATCCTTATATCTCACTCATTGCGCAACGTGAACATATTTGTATATTCACAAATGCTCACTGTATGAGCTTGGGTTTCCTGTGTTGGACGTCAAGGTAGATAAAAAAATCATGTTTCTCTTTTAACGTCACCTTCTTTATACCCGAAATCGAAATCTCGAACAGTGTTCAGCTATTTTTAGTTTTAATTTCATTTCCTTACTATTTTTATGTCCAAAAAAGTAATGGTTCCATAGGTTCCGTTGGTTCCGCAGGTTCCAAAGGTTCCACCAGTTCTACTGGTTCTGAAGTGTAGCAAATCTCTTTCGTTTCCAAATTTCACGTAACAATTTTCCTCTTCCTCTCCTTCCTCTGTATTTTTTGTATTCACGCGCAGCGCGCAGTATTTCAAAAATTAGCCAATCATGTCAAAGAACTCTAACCTTGACATTGGAAAACTGACATTTTTCGCGTACTTTTTATTCTATTTTATTCAATTAAATCAGATTCGAGCTTAGCACCCTCACCGAGAATAAGGCTCAATTAATCCCTCGCTCTTATCCTTATTAGGAGAACATTGAAAAGCAAACAAACAAACAAAAAAACAAAAACCAAAGGCAGACCAGATTGAAAAAAAAAAAACTGTAACTTAGCTTTCCTGGCCTTTCTTTCTTGTCTGGTCTTTCTTTCTTGTCTGAAAATGAAGGTTAACGATATCCACGCTAACAACCTTTAGGAAACGTGCACTAATTAATCTTGTTTACTTCCTTTTATCACTCCGGATGGTAACAAACAAACCTATCAGATTGTAAGTACCCATTTGTTTTAATAACTTAATTTCGATATTGCCGTTTTGAGCGGCCTCCGGGTTGTACTTACATAAAATTGAATTTGGATATTTCCAGTTCTTTATGTAATTAAAATTGATATATTCAAATTAAATCATGCACAAAAACTACAACCAACGGCCTATTCTTTTTAAAATTATATTAAGATAACTCAATATCTTCATACTGTGGAACTTATCTTCAAAAGATTATCCAGTAAAAAAGTAACAAAGAGGCGGAACAGAAAGTGAATAGGATTACGTTGGACGCTAGTCACATCATTATTGGGCAGTTGAATACTGTCGCAATAGCGTGGAATTTCTCGAAAGAAATTTTCTACCTGTATTTTAAACGATTTTTAGTAACATGTGCACACAGCCGTCGTTCCAAGTTGTTGCGCTGGCAGTACCCGTGGGCAATCTGAAGCCCTTGGTTCTGATTGGTTACCCGAGCGGGCAAGATAGGCCCATCTTGCTCCCTTGGGATTGCCCGACTAATAAAGCTCGTAAATTTTAGACAATGTCGGTGATGGAGTCGCAAAAAAAAGTGGCAGAACGTAATCAAAACAAAGGAAGTAAAAACGGCTGTAGTTTGTTTATTGTGCTGCAAACAGAGTTGGCTTCCTTCCCCACCTCTCGAAATCAACGAGTTATTCTTGATTTTTAGTAGACCCAAAGTTATCGCAAAAAAATGTGGAGCCCTTTGAACATGGGTGCACTGGATAAGTTTTGAATTCTTTTTGTATCTCTATGGGTGGTAACAAACAAACTTATCATTATAAACGTACCCATTTATTGTGCTATTTATTTTTATAACTTCTTGGTCTACTTGGTATTTCTGTAAGCTGAGCCCATCCAGCTAAATTTATCTTAACTTTGAGTTGTAATTTTTTAAATTTAAAATTGAATTTCATTGACTATTCGTTCAGTTTATAACTTGACACATTACATTCGGTCAAGCTAAAGAATGTTATATGACATACTAATGTCATATAACATAGGCTTAACTATATCACAATAATGTTCCACTGATAAGTCGTTGAGCTATGTCATGATTAATAGATGCTCTCTATCACCCAAATTTGTATCAGTACTGAATAAGTTGCAAAAGTTATTCGAATCAATTACGGTACTGGCAGCCTTACTGGAGCAACACAGAGAGTTGGTAAAATGCAGGGACTTAAGCAACTCTAAGAAGAGACTGCGTAGTTCGTATTGCACGATAGCATCGAAAAAGATGATGATCAAAACGTCCATATGTTGAAAATTGGATAAAAGGGCAATTTGCTTTAACAGTCGATTTTCTTTTTCAACACTTATAACAAATCTTTGTTTTTCTTTTTCTTTTACCGGCATTCTTCAAAATCAATCGATTTCCAGGCTGTAAGTAACATTCAATGTATTTAGTTACACATATGGCAGAAATTTTATGTATTAACAGGCCAGAAGGTATTTTGAATTGAGCTATAACTTTAAATCGTTAATTTCTTACTTCTTTTAACTTTTTTTCCTCATTTGTTACCGGATAAATCAGATGGTAAGTTTTTACTTTCATTATCCAAACGAGCTTTTATCGATAACATTTTTTACTCATTTACTCAGGCGCTCAAGGTTGGTGTCGGTTCACCGCCTGAACCCCCGAACTTTTGGACAGCCAGAGAAGAACGCAATTTAAATTTAGGCAATGTAATTCACCAGTAATTCAAAGAGAGCGATTAGAACTCCAGAAGTGGTTAGACTATACTTAAGGTCCATTCGATCATTGTTCGCCTGGCGGAGTTTTACACTTACTTAAATATAAATTTGTTCCTGGCTGTTATTGCTACAACTTCAAGCTTGGTAATTTTACTTACCTCGATCGCATTAATTTACTTTTCTGAATGCCAGTCGCATTGTTAAAAACGAATTAAACTTACCAAGAACTTCTTGGGAGGGATTCATTTTCTTCGAATTATTTCAATTATACTCAGTACAAATGTCATAAAAGATTCAAATTATTTTGATTTGCACAACAATCAATCGAAAATGTGTCCAGCGGAAGTTTAATATTTTGTGGTTAGTACTAGTAAACATAATTAGTCCCCCACAATTGTCTTTTATTTATTATATTTTTTTCGGAGAGGGTGGGGGGGGGGGGGGTAAATTTTGAAAAAGAAAAAGCTTGAATTATAAAATCGTTCTCTAAAGTAACAGTAACGATTTACGAATTGTTGTGCTCTTCATTGCATGTTATCATTAATGTCTTTAATACCGTATCTGGTAAAATAATTAAGCAAGCAGTAGTATCAACAGTAATGTTAATCGAAAATTAACATTTTTTCCTTTGATCTTTGTTTCTCTAAAATCTGCGATGGATTAAAGAGCGTAAGTATTTTATCTTCTTTTTATATAGTCTCGCCCTATTTTGAGTATTTCTGCCAGAAAGTCCAGCTCATTACTCGCCCACCAGCCTTCTCCTATGGCCTTCCACGCCTGGTGTGGGAGTGGAATGGTTTAAGGTGTAGAGGAAAATTCGGTTGATCTTAATCACAATTTCTTTTAGCTGTATACAGTATTGTGCAAAAGTAATGCAAACGGAATTCGGCGAGTTTCGTTATTTGTTCTAACGATCTTTCGTCGAAAGTTCGGGCGAAAATTCGATCGAAAGTTCGAGGCCTCTTAAGCGACATTTCGTTTGAACAAAGGGCGCTTTTTCGTTGAATTTTCGCCTCAAAGCGAAACTTCGCGGCGGAAAGTATCTCTTCGATCATTAGTGTTCGAAATTTCGCTTCGAACTGACAATAGACTTTCGCGAGTAATCAAGTTTGTTTATTACTCATGTAAGCAACACGAAATATACATATAAACGTATTTCCAGTCTTTTTCAGTCACTGGGAAGGAGACACTTCATATTTGAGGCTAAACACAGTAGACAAAAGGTCAAAATATCGAAAAGCATCACGCCCGATTCTGGGCTCGATTTGTGTTTGACAACGAAAGTAAATCGGAAAAATTGTCCCCAAGCGTCACATCAACTTCAGTTTCCTGACGTTTAAAGAGGCCTAAACCATCATATCCAATTCAGAGTTCGATCAGTTTACAACAATGAAAGTAAATCGGGATGAATAGCAATTCCGACCAAGAGACATGTATTTCATGGAAATAAACTCTCAAATGATTGCAATAGTTTTTAAAATTAACCTTAGTACAACGCTTTTTAACCAGACGGAGCAGAGAATGTCTTTAGTGTGTTTTCAAACGTTTTATATTAGCTTTGTCTTTTTATCTATGTTTGCCAACGCCTTATGGGCGGTAATTTCCCTGCGCGTGGTGAAGATATTATATTTTTGATCCCCTTGCTGTGCTTATGAATTCAGCTGGCTTGCTTCTGTCAGTTTTTCCCGGCTCAAAAGGGACAAAATGAATGATCTTATTGAACCTCTGTACGCCTGTCTGTGACTCCATCGCACAGCGATCACCACGATAAACAGTAATGTTGAATGTGCAGCCTTCAAACTTGTCAGTTTGTAGAGAAAAAGATAAAATGTTGAGTAAATCGGCGTAATAAACCACTAAGTATTTTGGGAGAACACGACAGTAGTTTGAAAACCATAAGCTAGAGAAAAGTAACAAATTATTTCAACGTTTTGACGTAAGAGAAAAAAATTAAAATGCTAAGTTACATTCTTGCTGTGTTGTAAATGAGAACTGTGTCTTATGAGTTAATGGTAGTTTGTGTGTTAATCCATTTGCTTTTTTTCTCTTTTCAATTTTCTTTTAATCTGTTGCACTGACCCACATTTGACAAATCAGGGCGTAAGTAACGTTTTCTTTGCTTAATAGCGATCAAACCACACTTTCTATCGGTTAATCGGCGTATTAAACCACTTAGTATGTTGGCAGAACATGACAGTAGTTTGTAAACAATAAGCCAGAGAAAAGTTACAAATTATTTCAACGTTTTGACGTAAGAGAAAAAATTAAAATGCTAAGTTACATTCTTGTTGCGTTGTAAATGAGAACTGTGTCTTATGAGTTAATGGTATTTTGTGTGTTAATCCATTTGCTTTTTTTCTCTTTTCAATTTTCTTTTAATCTGTTGCACTGACCCACATTTGACAAATCAGGGCGTAAGTAACGTTTTCTTTGCTTAATAGCGATCAAACCACTCTTTCTATCGGTTAATCGGCGTATTAAACCACTTGGTATGTTGGGAGAACACGACAGTAGTTTGTAAACCATAAGCCAGAGAAAAGTAACAAATTATTTCAACGTTTTGACGTAAGAGAAAAAATTAAAATGCTAAGTTACATTCTTCTTGCGTTGTAAATGAGAACTGTGTCTTATGAGTTAATGGTAGTTTGTGTGTTAATCCATTTGCTTTTTTTCTCTTTTCAATTTTCTTTTAATCTGTTGCACTGACCCACATTTGACAAATCAGCAAGTAAGTAACGTTTTCTTTGCTTAACAGCGATCAAACCACTCTTTCTATCGGTTAATCGGCGTATTAAACAACTTAGTATGTTGGGAGGACACGACAGTAGTTTGTAAACAATAAGCCAGAGAAAAGTAACAAATTATTTCAACGTTTTGACGTAAGAGAAAAAATTAAAATGCTAAGTTACATTCTTGTTGCGTTGTAAATGAGAACTATGTCTTATGAGTTAATTGTAGTTTGTGTGTTAATCCATTTGCTTTTTTTCTCTTTTCAATTTTCTTTTAATCTGTTGCACTGACCCACATTTGACAAATCAGCAAGTAAGTAACGTTTTCTTTGCTTAATAGCGATCAAACCACTCTTTCTATCGGTTAATCGGCGTATTAAACCACTTGGTATGTTGGGAGAACACGACAGTAGTTTGTAAACAGTAAGCCAGAGAAAAGTAACAAATTATTTCAACGTTTTGACGTAAGAGAAAAAATTAAAATGCTAAGTTACATTCTTGTTGCGTTGTAAATGAGAACTGTGTTTTATGAGTTAATGGTAGTTTGTGTGTTAATCCATTTGCTTTTTTTCTCTTTTCAATGTTTTTTTAATCTGTTGCACTGACCCACATTTGACAAATCAGACCGTAAGTAACGTTTTCTTTGTTTAATAACGATCAAACCACTCTTTCTATCGGTTAATCGGCGTATTAAATCACTTAGTATGTTGGGAGAACACCACAGTAGTTTGTAAACAATAAGCCAGAGAAAAGTAACAAATTATTTCAACGTTTTGAAGTAAGAGAAAAAATTAAAATGCTAAGTTACATTCTTGTTGCGTTGTAAATGAGAACTATGTCTTATGAGTTAATGGTAGTTTGTGTGTTAATCCATTTGCTTTTTTTCTCTTTTCAATTTTCTTTTAATCTGTTGCACTGACCCACATTTGACAAATCAGGGCGTAAGTAACGTTTTCTTTGCTTAATAGCGATCAAACCACTCTTTCTATCGGTTAATCGGCGTATTAAACCACTTGGTATGTTGGGAGAACACGACAGTAGTTTGTAAACAATAAGCCAGAGAAAAGTAACAAATTATTTCAACGTTTTGAAGTAAGAGAAAAAATTAAAATGCTAAGTTACATTCTTGTTGCGTTGTAAATGAGAACTGTGTTTTATGAGTTAATGGTAGTTTGTGTGTTAATCCATTTGCTTTTTTTCTCTTTTCAATGTTCTTTTAATCTGTTGCACTGACCCACATTTGACAAATCAGACCGTAAGTAACGTTTCCTTTGTTTAATAGCGATCAAACCACTCTTTCTATCGGTTAATCGGCGTATTAAACCACTTAGTATGTTGGGAGAACACCACAGTAGTTTGTAAACAATAAGCCAGAGAAAAGTAACAAATTATTTCAACGTTTTGACGTAAGAGAAAAAATTAAAATGCTAAGTTACCTTCTTGTTGGGTTGTAAATGAGAACTGTGTCTTATGAGTTAATGGTTGTTTGTGTGTTAATCCATTTGCTTTTTTTCTCTTTTCAATGTTCTTTTAATCTGTTGCACTGACCCACATTTGACAAATCAGGGCGTAAGTAATGTTTTCTTTGCTTAATAGCGATCAAACCAGACTTTCTATCTGTTAGTCGGCGTATTAAATCACTTAGTATGTTGGGAGAACACAACAGTAGTTTGTAAACCATAAGCCAGAGAAAAGTTACAAATTATTTCAACGTTTTGACGTAAGAGAAAAAATTAAAATGCTAAGTTACATTCTTGTTGGGTTGTAAATGAGAACTGTGTCTTATGAGTTAATGGTTGTTTGTGTGTTAATCCATTTGCTTTTTTTCTCTTTTCAATTTTCTTTTAATCTGTTGCACTGACCCACATTTGACAAATCAGGGCGTAAGTAATGTTTTCTTTGCTTAATAGCGATCAAACCAGACTTTCTATCTGTTAGTCGGCGTATTAAACCACTTAGTATGTTGGGAGAACACAACAGTAGTTTGTAAACCATAAGCCAGAGAAAAGTTACAAATTATTTCAACGTTTTGACGTAATAAAAAAATTAAAATGCTAAGTTACATTCTTCTTGTGTTGTAAATGAGAACTATGTCTTATGAGTTAATGGTAGTTTGTGTGTTAATCCATTTGCTTTTTTTCTCTTTTCAATTTTCTTCTAATCTGTTGCACTGACCCACATTTGACAAATCAGCAAGTAAGTAACGTTTTCTTGCTTAATAGCGATCAAACCACTCTTTCTATCTGTTAATCGGCGTATTAAACCACTTGGTATGTTGGGAGAACACGACAGTAGTTTGTAAACAGTAAGCCAGAGAAAAGTTACAAATTATTTCAACGTTTTGACGTGAGAGAAAAAAATTAAAATGCTAAGTTACATTCTTCTTGCGTTGTACATGAGAACTGTGTCTTTTGAGTCGATGGTAGTTTGTGTGTCAATCCATTTGCTTTTTTTCTCTTTTCAATTTTCTTTTAATCTGTTGCACTGACCCACATTTGACAAATCAGCAAGTAAGTAACGTTTTCTTTGCTTAATAGCGATCAAACCACACTTTCTATCGGTTAATCGGCGTATTAAACAACTTAGTATGTTGAGAGAACACGACAGTAGTTTGTAAACCATAAGCCAGAGAAAAGTAACAAATTATTTCAACGTTTTGACGTAAGAGAAAAAAAAATGCTAAGTTACATTCTTTTTGCGTTGTAAATGAGAACTGTGTCTTATGAGTTAATGGTAGTTTGTGTGTTAATCCATTTGCTTTTTTTCTCTTTTCAATTTTCTTTTAATCTGTTGCACTGACCCACATTTGACAAATCAGGGTGTAAGTAATGTTTTCTTTGCTTAATAGCGATCAAACCACACTTTCGATCGGTTAATCTGCGTATTAAACCACTTAGTATGTTGGGAGAACACGACAGTAGTTTGTAAACAGTAAGCCAGAGAAAAGTAACAAATTATTTCAACGTTTTGACGTAAGAGAAAAAATTAAAATGCTAAGTTACATTCTTCTTGCGTTGTAAATGAGAACTGTGTGTCTTATGAGTTAATGGTAGTTTGTGTGTTAATCCATTTGCTTTTTTTCTCTTTCTTAATTTTTCTTTTAATCTGTTGCACTGACCCACATTTGACAAATCAGCAAGTAAGTAACGTTTTCTTTGCTTAATAGCAATCAAACCACGCTTTCTATCGGTTAATCGGCGTATTAGGTCACTTAGTATGTTGGGAGAACACGACAGTAGTTTTTAAACCATAAACCAGAGAAAAGTAACAAATTATTTCAACGTTTTGACATAAGAGAAAAAATTAAAATGCTAAGTTACATTCTTGTTGCGTTGTAAATGAGAACTGTGTCTTATGAGTTAATGGTAGTTTGTGTGTTAATCCATTTGCTTTTTTTCTCTTTTCAATTTTCTTTTAATCTGTTGCACTGACCCACATTTGACAAATCAGAATGTAAGTAACGTTTTCTTTGCTTAATAGCGATCAAACTACTCTTTCTATCGGTTAATCTGCGTATTAAACCACTTAGTATGCTGGGAGAACACGACAGTAGTTTGTAAACAGTAAGCCAGAGAAAAGTAACAAATTATTTCAACGTTTTGACGTAAGAGAAAAAATTAAAATGCTAAGTTACATTCTTCTTTCGTTGTAAATGAAAACTTTGTCTTATGAGTTAATGGTAGTTTGTGTGTTAATCCATTTGCTTTTTTCCTCTTTTCAATTTTCTTTTAATCTGTTGCACTGACCCACATTTGACAAATCAGGGCGTAAGTAACGTTTTCTTTGCTTAATAGCGATCACACCACACTTTCTATCGGTTAATCGGTGTATTAAACCACTTAGTATGTTGGGAGAACACGACAGTAGTTTGTAAACCATAAGCCAGAGAAAAGTAACAAATTATTTCAACGTTTTGACGTAAGAGAAGCACCTTGAGCAATTCTTACGCATCTTTCGTGCTCTCCAAACTTCCCGCGTGCTTCATATCTCGATGAACGCACGCTGAGGTATAAACCAATTGTTAAATTTAAGTTCTACACCAAATTTACGCTCTCGGTGAGTCTTTCCGAATCCATTCAATTTGGACATTTGTACCGTAAATTGCACAATAGAAACTGAAGGAGTTTAATGAGAAAAGGCCGCATTAAGTCCCTGTGTGTTTCGTTGGAGTGTGCCATTCGAATTTAGTTTTTGTGGAGGAAAGAGCAGATTTACACACGCGATTGCAGGAAACAAACGAACAAACTCTCACAACTTCGAAATAAAAAAAATTGAACTTACTCACATTTTTTTTGCTCGCCGTTTACTTACTGAATAGAGTTAAATCTTCGTACATGAATGAATCGTCGATAAGAGTGAATAATACTTTTCGTTAGATCATCGACTGTTTTTGAAGAAAACATTGTCGTGACAGTCCTTGCCAAACTAGTTCCGTTGTTTTTCAAATGTTCTTGTGCTTTTTTTTTCTTATGCGCTCCCTCATTGACAGGTGTCAGATTGTGACAGATACTTGTAAAAATAATGTTTCAAAGTTTCTTTGGAAGCCTTTTAAATCACCCTTATCGTTACGGAAATGAAAGTGTTTCGGTGAGGCATCTCTCTTTAATTTGCATCACCTCTATTTTAACTACCATTTACTCGCTCAAAAATTGTTCAGTTTATGAAAGATTTTGCCGTATTTACAGCCCTAAATCATTCGGGTTTTTTTGGAAAGAATTTTGTCAAGTTTAAAAATAATAAATATTTATTTACCGGCTAAGGGTCGGTCCGTATGGTGAAAAACTGTGACCTCGGTCTTGAAATGTTTTTCACCATATGGACCTCCCAGCCGGCAAATAACATATATATATCATTTGTGTTTCTGGTTCAAAAGAAAAGGTTGGAAGTAAATGTGGGTGAAAAGTGAAATTTACCTCTTTATAAAATGAGACGAACAGGAATGAGTTTTGAGTGACATAACTAAGCCAAGACTGCCACCGTCATTTTGGACATCCACTTGGGTAAATTTTGGTCACCCACTTGGGTAAATTTTGGTCACGTGCTAGGCAACGTATAATCATGAACAAGATAGAATTTCATTTCAGGCCTATTTATCCATTTTGTGATGTATAACTTTCGCATTTTCGTACGTAATATCTATTTAGAATCTTCAAATTGTCTTGAAACTTAAAAGAAAATTGTTCTTTAAAAGTTCACTGGAAATCGGTAGCCAAAATTATTTGTTTAGGTGTTATTTGATTTTCGTGTTAACCCGTAATTTAGTCAGTAGCTGGCACCTTTTGTTGCTCCACACAGGAAAAACACACGATATGAAATGTAATGATCGGTTTTGTCCCTAAACTCACGCCATAACAGAAAAAGCTTTTGAACACCTGTAATACTCCGAGCGCTTCGGAGTAAGTGATATTTTTAATGAATCTTCGGATTGTTTTCAAGCTCAAGGATTGTAAATTACAATTTTATAGAAAACGAAGGTTGTTCTCTTATTTCATTGTGAATCCTCGCACGCCTGCCGGTCGCTAGCGCCGCTTGTTGAAACTAATACGAAAAAAAAATAAACTCTTTTAAGATTATCATTGGCTTCTATTTCACCTCACCACTACTCTTAGCAACAAAGGTCGCCATTTCGTTTGTTTATTACTCGCAAAAAACTATCAAATGCTCTCAAAAGCCTGAAATTGAAATCGAGCGAGCGACCGAGCGAGTGCCATTCTCCACATCATATCTACAACTCGCTCTTGCGCATGCGCGCAATTCACGAGTTAAAAACGAAATGTTAAGTTACATTCTTCTTGTATTGTAAATGAGAACTGTGTCTTATGAGTTAATGGTAGTTTTTGTGTTAATCCATTTGCTTTTATTTCTCTTTTCATTTTCCTTTTAATTTGTTGCACTGACCCACATTTGACAAATCAGCAAGTAAGTAACGTTTTCTTTGCTTAATAGCGATCAAACCACACTTTCTATCGGTTTATCGGCGTAATTAACCACTTAGTATGTTGGGAGAACACGACAATAGTTTGTAAACTATAAGCCGGGGAAAAGTATCAAATAAGTTAAACGTTTTAACGTAAGAGAAAAAGTGAAATGTTGAGTTACATTCCTCTTGCGTTGTAAATAGGAACTGTCTTATAAGTTAATGGTAGTTGTGTGTTAATCTATTTGCTTTTTTTTTCTCTTTTCAATTTCCGTTTAATTTGTTGCACTGACCCTCATCTAACAAACCAGGGAGTAAGTAACATTTTCTATGCTTAATGGCGATCAAACTACACTTTCTGTCTGTTTATCAAATTAGTTAAACGTTTTGACGTAAGAGAAAAAATTAAAATGTTAAGTTACATTCTTCTTACATTGTAAGTAAGAACTGTGTCTTATGAGTTAATGATAGTTTGTGTGTTAATCCATTTGCTTTTTTTTTCTTTCCATTTACCTTTTACTCTGTTGCACTGACCCACACTTGACAAATCAGCTGGTAAGTAGCGTTTCCTTTGCTTAATAGCGATTACACCACACTTTGTATTGGTTTATCGGCGCAAGTTGGGAGAACACGACAAAAGTTTGTAAATCACAAGCCAGACAAAAGTATTAAATAAGTCATAAGTTTTTACATTAGAAGAAAAATAGATTGTTGAGTTACATTTTACTTGCGTTGTAAATAAGAACTGTCTCACGAATTAATGGTAGTTTATGAGCTAATTTCGTTATGGTTTCTCTCTTTTCATTTTCCTTTTGATGTTGCACTGACCCACATTTGACAAACCAGGGCGTAAGTAACCTTTTCTTTGCTTCATAGCGATTGAACCACCACATTTTCTATCGGTTTATCGGCGTAACAAACCACTAAGCATGTTGAGAGGCACCGTCCCCCTCCCTCGAATTTGTGTTACACAATAGGCGCCCCTCTTGAGTAAGCACTCTCATTCCAATAAGCGCCCATATTTAGTTTCAGTGATAGCATGCTCATCTTCCTTGAAATTCTCAATTAAAGCCCCAGTACAAAAACAACCATCTGCATTTTCTCAAGAAATAAGTAAGCGCCCTCTTTCAAATAAGCGGCCACCTCTGAGGTAACAAAGGTAAATACGCACCCGGGCGCTAAATCGAATCATTACGATACTTAACCTTAGCAACACGTGAGATAAGAAGCGATAAAACAAAACAAAAAATACATTTGTGTGTTAGCGATGACAACTTTAAGGAATGTGCATTTCTAACTGATACATATTTTTTTAGACATGGTTTGATGCTACCCTGGTTCAAAGATTTTATAAATGTAACCGAGAAATGACAATTCATAGACCCAAAGTTTCGACACTCCCGTCTCGTGCCTTCGTCAGGGTTGATCTAATTGCTGCGACAAGAGGTCCTTTTATATTCTCACTAATTACCTGCCTGAATGAAGGCACTAGACTGGGGTGTCGAAACATAGGGTCTATGGATTATAACTTCACGGTTACATTCATTAAATCTTTTAACCAGAGTAGCATCAAACCATGTCTGATTGTCCCCCTGGTTGCCTTGTGAACTTTAATATAATATATGTTTTTTTTTCTTGTTACCTACCTTAACTGGCAAGCAGATCGTAAGTATGATTTTGTATAGTAGTTTGGAAGGTTTCAGTTGTTATTTACCTGCCTACAACAGCAATAAAAATCATGTAGCACAACGTTATTTAGTCTTGGCAATAGTTTAAATTGCATTTTTTTTTACTATCATTATCAAGAATAAATATATGAATGTGAAATCATAATTACAAATATACATGTCCTATATATATACATTTTTTTCGTCTTGCTTCCGAACCTATGATTGGCAATTGAATTACGTTGTCTTTAACTGGGCTCTAATAAAGATTAGTATTCAAGGTGGAAGTTAAGATCCTGTATGATCCCGTTGTCCAGTTTGGTTAAAGCTTTAATGCTATGTGTAGTAGACCACAAAACTGAGATTTCATCGCTTTGAAACTAAGAGTTAAGGTCATAATAAAATAAATGTTTTTGCACTAAACCAATCTGTTGATCAGAAGTTCTGGACGACTTACAAATGAATATAAACCCACTCGTTACTGAACTAATTTAATTCATTTGTTTTTCTGTTGACTTTTTTCATTTCACTCCTTGGCCTTGGTATTTGACGAAAACGATTAGGACATAAGTACAAATTTATATTTTAATCTGTAAGGATAATTTATTCCTGGTTTATGTCTTGATATGTTAATAGACTTTGAGAGACAATTGTTACGTCGAAAGAGCATGTGTTCCGGGATCGTCCATTCATTGGTGTTCAAATAAACTCCTTGCTTTATGAGTTAAGTTGCTGGACATTATTTGGCCATGTATCGGATAAACTAGACCCGTGGCTTGTGGTTAGCTGTGATATGAATAAACATCTAAACACAAAGGAGCCGGTAATACCCATGGGAATTGTAAATCATATATTGCTTATAGTTTTGAGATTATTGAATGTGTATTTTCGCCTCATTTTCCGTTCTCTTGACCCGCTTATTTTAAAGTTTGTTGGTCCTCCCACACATGTAACTAAAATCACTTATTTCTCTTTCCCTTAAATGCTGAAAACTTAGCGGGTAAGTTTCCTCGTTTGGTTGTAAAAATAGCTACAACATACATTTATACGTAATGCATTTCCCTTATGCCATGCTGATAAACCGAAAAAAGGGCAAAGTTTATAGACGTAGTCTCTGTCTGGAGATTTGAAAAGGATCATTTCCTGCATTTTCCGGGACAAAATCAAAACAAATTTAGCTTCGCCAACGTTTATTTACCAAAAGAGAATACTTTTTCAATTTAAAACTGAATTAAGAAATGCACCCTTTCCTTGACAAAATTTAACGTTTTATCTTTTGGAGACATTGTCTTATGTCGGATCCTGCTCTGGGAAATAGACGCTAATACTCTCCTCAAATGGGGAAATAGATTACTGGAAACCGATTCTTTCTAAGAAGAGAGTTAGAAATTTAGATGTGGCACTGCAATTGGGCTATGCCATTTTTATCATTAACTGCACATCTTTTCTTATCTCGTCCTTTTTGCCTAGCAAAACCTGAAGGTAACTATCAATATCGTTCGTTCCTGTAACTAAAGTATACCCCAGTGTGTCAATATAAACTCAACAAGTGGTAATCTTATTATGAGGTTGGGAATCCGCAGGTGTATATCAATGACCGTTAGCGATCGCTGATACTATTGAAATATTTTAATTGAAAACGATGTTAGTTTTGTGGGTAGCTGTGTTAGCATAATATGTAATGACAATAATTGATGTCTGCCTGCCAATACCAAGGTCCTATAATGAAAGACGTTTGTGTGATCATCATTAGATATCATTGATGTCGGTTGGAGCCCATTGTCTGTTTGATTTACAAAACCTGTTATCTGATAGTTTACTTTAACAGAGAGTATTAACGTAGCAAACAAAGCGCTAAGTTCAAAATAAATAAGTAAATGATTAGATTAATAAATGTCTTTGTTTGAATTATTTTTCCCTTTCATGATATTCTTTCCGGAATTATAAGCGGGTGAGTGCATTTTCAGTTGATTACATGTTTGAAGAGTATGGTGTGTGTAGCCTGTGGTGTGTATACATGGTTAAGCTGTTTATTTACTCATTAAATGTGCAAACTTTCTTTTCATGTTCGCCTTACATCCTCATCCTAACTATTAACAGATTGTAAGTAGGCATGTTTTAACTGTTATTTATCAGTAGGCATAATAAAGATGGTTCATCGAACGAATAGTTCCCAATAGAAAAATGGAGGAAAGATAGAGTGTTTCTTTGTGAATCAGTATATCAGTGTGCATAGGCCAGCATAGAAACAAACTTTTAAGTATTGCAAGGATTAAATTCCAACGTCTCAGACCTCAGCCATCTTCTGGTAGAGCTTTAACAGCAAAAGTTAAGAATTCAAAGCTGACGATATTGAAATCCTACTTTGTTTCTTTAAAATGTTTTTGCACAGCCATCTATTTGAGAAATAGAAAAAATTGGCATTTTCCCGAGTTAAATGAAAAATTCCTCCAGGATGTTGGGAGAACACGAATGAGGCGAGATCGGGAACGGCAAGGCATCAATCTTTTAAATTTGAAGGCTATAGTTTGAAGCCTCCTTGGATATTAGGAACTCACGTTATCAACGAAAATAAGTATTTATTTTAGTATCCCTTATGGCAAGCTTCAGATTTATGAAACAAGGAAGCGATTTCACATATGACTCTTTTCCCACAACGTATCTTTTTCAAAGGTTGCATGGCCTGGTCATCGTGGAGTAACTGCACAGAGTGCGGCCAGTACAGGCAAAGAGTCGGTAAGTGACAAGACGAAAATTTCAGTATTTGTAACTCAAAGGCGTGTTTGTAGGTTTTTAACTATTGTTTTACAGCTTCAAAAGACTGCATGCACCTTAATAAGCTTTTATTGAAATGGATGAATTCTTATGTATTGATGGCAAAATAGACTGCATTTAAAGTCATGGGTATTACGCCTTGGGCAATGGATTGATAACCAAACATGTAGGTTTAAGTTGCATTGAAAAATGCATTGTTTGTCAGTTTCTCTATTCCCTAGGTGGAGAATTTGGCGGAAAGTTCAATACTTCTCCTAAATAAATGGTTTCTCTTTATTAAAAAAAGGGCTGACTTAGGCCCAATCATCATTACTTTAAAAAATTATATAAATAACCTTACTTCTAGAATTCAACTGTTCCAGAACTCAGGAATCACGGCCTTGTAAATGTAAGTGGTTTCATCCATGAGGATAAAGTAAAATGAGATTGTACTAATTTCCTGTTTTATAAATTGCAAAATGTTCCTCAACTGTCCTTTCATTAAATACCTCACTCTTCAAAACAACACTTTTTTTGCCGGAGTTTTATTATTTCCGATTAGATGCTATATTTACATTTTCTCTCGCAAAACGAAGGAAATTTTGTTCAGTCGTAAAACGAAAAGACTACCATTGCACCTGCTGCACAGTAGGCGCGATTTTGGCGAGCAAATGCTTAGTATTCTTAGTATTTTCTTATCGCTGCCGTTTTTTATTTTTACAACAGCAGGGAGTTCGGGATGAGAAGAAACTTTTACGAAGGGGGTGAGCGACGGTTAAAAGAAAGGAGAAGGGAGGGAATGGGGCATTAGTTATACATTAATCATTACTTTCCTTTTTAAAAATAAAGGTCCTCCTGAAATTAATTCCCGGCGAGAGAAATCTGTCAAACTTAATTCAACCCTCCAAGTGGATTGTCTTGTGAGGGGTTTTCCTCAACCAGAGGTGAATTGGACAAGAGATGGAAAGCTACTTAATACCACGAACAAGCTCACCATTAAACAAGTGACTTATGGAGACGCTGGTCAATATACATGCAGCGCTAAGAACAGTGAAGGGAAACGTGAAGCAGCTTTTCAGGTTACAGTTACAGGTAAATGTTAATTTTACTTTTCTCTTCCGGTTACTCTTTTCATTTTCTGTTCTTTTTTTTTTCTCTTATTTCACCTTTTTTGAACTACTTTCCTTTTCAAAAATAAAGGTCCTCCTGAAATTAATTCTCGGCGAGAGAAGTCTGTCAAACTTAATTCAACCCTTCAAGTGGATTGTCTTGTGAGGGGTTTTCCTCAACCAGAGGTGAATTGGACAAGAAATGGAAAGCTACTTAATACCACGAACAAGCTCACCATTAAACAAGTGACTTATGGAGACGCTGGTCAATATACATGCAGCGCTAAGAACAGTGAAGGGAAACGTGAAGCAGCTTTTCAGGTTACAGTTAAAGGTAAATGTTAATTTTACTTTTTCTCTTCCGGTTACTCTTTTCATTTTCTGTTCTTTTTTTTTTCTCTTATTTCACCTTTTTTGAATTTTGCTTCTTAATTCCATGGCCAGGTCCTCCTGAAATTAATCCTCAGCTCATCAATCAGTCGGTTACATACGATTCATATCTTCAGTTCAATTGCTCTTTAAGCGGATTCCCCACACCTGAGGTACTCTGGACTAAGGATGGGATGAATCGCGGCAAAAAGAACACTCTCACGATTCCTCAAGCGAGGTTTGAAGACTCTGGCGAATACACATGTAGCGCTAAAAACCCCACTGGAAGCAAGAAATCAACCTTTTGGATTGAAGTGAAAGGAGGTACATTTCTCATTCATATAAAGGAAAAAGAGTTATGGTTCATGATTTGAACAAATGTTCAATTTCGTTACTACAAAAATTCAAAGGTGAAGACGATTCTCATATTGCGAACCAGATCTACGAGTTCAAACCACATAAAAGAGAAAGTTGATTAAGGATAAAAAAATATTTTAATGATGCTTTGATGACATTTAAAAAACGAGTTTAGATTAACCGGTAAATTAAACATAATGACAGAACTTAGAGAAAACGTAGATTCTGATTGGTCAAAACACTATCGACTATTATCACGGTAAAACCATAGAAAACTTTAAAATTTTGCTGCCCTGCGAAATAAAGCCATACTAGACGATATCCCAGATTTTAAGTAATCGAAAGCCTTTGATTTAATGGAATAGAGGAGGACGTTTAGAACGCCGCGACAAAAACGAGAAAAATGTTATTTTCTTAACATTTATCAAGTTTTCTATTTATAAAATTTGGTTTAACTGACTGGTCGCGCCGTTTTAAGCTTTATATTTCGCTTTCGCTGCATCCTAACATGAATTTGCTCATTTTTTCACTGTATGAGCCAATGGAAAACCATTTTTGAAATGTTTTTCGAGGTTTCGACTTGAGATTCATGACTTCCTGCAGAGCTATAACGCCTACTTTGTTTTCTCATTTTAACGTTGGGTCTCATATTTATGCTGAAGTTTTTATTTTAATTACTGAGCAGCGCCCAAATCATGTCACTCGAGGTTTTCTAAGGCCGAGAATAAAGGTGAGAACAGACTAGCACGGACTCCCCATATGGCTTTTGTTGTCGCTTCGCACTAGAAAAAACCAGGAAAGATTTATTACTCGACGTTTCGGGGTCATCGTGACTCCATTATCAAGAGACTAGTTTAAAAACATGCAAATAAGGAAAGGTACAAGAATAGCATAAATTAGAATGAACGGCTTAAACAAACACCTTGGCGCGGATGGAATCCGTTTGCACGTTCAGTGTTGGCTTACGCATGCGAATATACAACATTTCATTAACAAGGCAATCAAATTTGCCGTTACATTTCGCGATGACGTTGAATTGCTCGATCAAGCGTTCAGGCATTTCACTATTGTGCTGGAGGTGGTAGTGTTTGTAGATAGAAGATGATTTCCTTGTGTGCCCTTCTACGCGATCGTGTAAGTGACCACGAGTATAGCCCACATACCCTGCATCACACAGGTTACATTTAAATTCATAAACGATACATTGTTGGTTAACAATAGGGGGCTTAATTTCGTGTTGCTTAAGTTGTTGATCGAGCTTAGGGCTAACGAACACTGGTTGGACAGTCACGCTTAACTTCGAGCTTAGACTGTTCAGTTGTTTTTTAACATGATTAGCTGACGATTGGTCCTTGAAGGGTAACAATAATCTCACAATCTCCGATGGTACGTCTGGTGATGGACAGGGCTCTGCAGATGAAATCCTTCTCTCAACGAACCGCTTGATTGTAGTTTCAACCAGTGGCTTTGGGTATTTCAAGTTATGAAAAACCCTTCTAAGGCGGTCACATTCCTCGGAGAAGAAAGACCAGTTAGAAGATAATCGATAAGCGCGATCCACCATGGTGTTGACTAGGCTGCGCTTGTACTTAATGTCAACATGACTCTGGAAATGCAGAAGGAGACCCGTGTTGGTTCTTTTGGTGTAGACCTTGCTCTCAATCTTTGGTGCACGGTTAAGCAGTTCAGTTCCTAGAAAGGGAAGGGATCCTTCCCGTTCGACTTCCATGGTAAACTGGAGGGAGGGATGGGTAGAGTTAAGGGTGTCTAGAAACTGGCCAGCGGTCACCCTATCAGGCATTACGGTCAGGGTGTCATCGACGTACCTCCGGTAATAGCGCGGAAGTTGACCGTGTTGTTCGAGGTTTTCCTCAATCGAGCACATGAAGACGTTAGCCAGCAACGGTCCAAGGGGAGAACCCATAGCGACTCCATCTGTCTGCTCATATAAAGCACCGTCAAACTGGAAAAGCTGGTTTTTCGTAGCTGCTTGGAGGAGGTCGATTAGGTCCGCTTTAGAGATGTTCAAGCTGTGCGTCTCGTTGAACCAATCCTGGGCAAAGGCTTTTTCAGCTAAGATCTGTATTGTACTGTATTGTATAGCCTTAAAATTATATTTTTGCTCTCACGAGCGTGATTTTCCCTTTCTGTACAAGATGATCAGAGGTTTTTTAAAGATTGCTTCCAGCAAGGGCTGAATCCAATGTTCCATCGATATTCGTTTTAAATTTTTTAAATGCCGAGTGGTACGTTGTAACCTTTTGGTTTTTGTGTATACGTAAGAGCCGATTGCCTAGAAGCACAGTTGACCCTGACAGAGACATTTCTATGATGTGTTCTAGGTACCCTCTTGCTTTGAAGCTTTGTTTGAATTTTAAAAGGTACTCCTCTGATACTTTTTTCGGAGAGCTTGTTCTAAGCAATCTGATTGCTTGGCCTTCAATGAAACTATGTTTTACGCCTGGTGGGTGGCATGTGGCGAAGTGCGTAAATTGAAAGGTCTCGGTCGGCTTGTAATGGGTTTTGATGTCCAAGTTGGATTTTTTGCGAATCTCTCTCCTTTAAACACTGTGGTATCGAGGAAGGTGATTTTGTTCTCTGATATTTCGGCCGTGAATTTGATTGTAGGGTGGAAATAGTTAGCTCGTTTAATAAACTATCTACTTCTTCCCTGTTTTAATCTCAAAGGGAAAAAACGTCATTAATGTAATGTTTCCATTCTCTTGGCCTGGTTTCGCATTGTTGGATTGATTTCGTTTCAATTTTCGCCATGGAAATATTGGCAAATGACATTGCCCATTTTCGTTTGGGCCAGGGAAGTTCTCCCCATTGAATTAAAACAAATTTTCTTTGAAAGATTAAGCCAAGCATTTCCCTGAGGTAATGCGTTGGGATCGGTGCGTTATGGTCGTTGAACTTTTCCTATGCTTCACATAGAATATTCGTTCCTTCTTCTCGAGGTATATTTGTGTACAAGCTAGAAACGTTCATTGACACTAGGATAGTATCTTTGCCTACCTTTGTTTTTTCTATGAAATTGAGAAAAGCAGTGGCATCCTTCATATAGGATTGTTGCAACTGCGCCATAGTCTGGGGCAGTGTCTACACAAAAGATGATTTTTTGGGGCCGTCGCATCCTGAGATTAAAGGTCTACCGACCAGTATAGGCATGTGTATTATCATGAGCTTATAGAATATTGGTATTCTAAGCGGATTAGGAGTTTGTGAAAGCCATTTGTTAGTCATGTCATCGATCTGTTTGCCCTGACGCATTCGGTCAATGATCTCACTAACCCTTTTCTGCGTTTTTTTCACCATCGGCGCTCTGAAAGGTTGTAGTTGTAGTTGTATTCATGATGACTGTTGTACCTTTGCTTGCTTTTTTGAGGTTTAAAACAGAATTGTTTCTCAACTCTTTTAAAGCCATAACCTCATTGCATGACAATTTATTTTTTGGCTTAGTTAAAGTAATCTCTGCAAGTTGTGTTTTGACATTTTCTTAGTCGCTCTCATGGGCAATAGAAGGCTGAACCGGTGGTATCCAGTTGGATTTAATATGAAACGGATGTGCTTCTTTGTTTTGTCCGTGAAAGATGTTTTGGAGGTGCACTCGTCTTGCAAATTGCAAATTATTCAAAATCTTGCAAGAGTTGTTGTCTAATTTTACATTCGTTTGTCACGGGTGTTGGGATGAATTTGAGAGATATTTTAGGAATGTTTCATTTGTCTCCTTCCTTTGGCTTAAAGCCTATATTTTAATGTGTGTCTACGCCCTTTGTGTCTTATGCTTTTTGTTCTGCTTCCGCTGTTAAAGCCAGATTTTTTAGAGTCAGAGAATATGTCATGTTACCGTTTCATTACTCGCGCATAATTACACCACATTCAAAAGTTCCCGTATCAACGCGTGCTTGGGGTGGGAATAAATTAGTTCATCATGGCTGCGCATGTGCTTATTCTTCTTCAATCTAGAAAAGTTTACTGCTTAACATGGTGTCAGGACCGTTTTTTACAGCGAGCCAGCTTCTCGCAACTGCACCATTGAAAAGCTTCTTCGGCAACATCTCAAACCTTCACCAACATTTCACAATTGCACTATGCTGAAGCACGGAAAGTCTATCCTCGATGTACAAGCCGTGCGACCAGACCGTGACAATAACCGTTACTGGGAGACCAGATTTCATGATTAATGTTTACTCGAAGGTTACAGAAACCCCGCTAAAAGCAGAATCACCGAGATTGAGGACCATTACATCGTCGCTAAGAGACCCTTCGAGTTAGCAATTCCTTCAACTGAATGGGACACCTTGCACATCGAAATCACTTCTAAGATATCGAACGATGATGATGGAAAACACTGAGTTTGGCTTCAAAAAATCAAAGAACATTACGCTGGCGCATGTAGTTTGATGCAAGACCGCTACCAAACCTCCATTTCAACGTAAGAAACTGTTATAAGTACTGCCGCCGGGCGATGATCGTTTGGCGTAAACGCGCAAGAATTTATGAGGGGTAAGTTTCTCTTCAGTCTCAATGAATCCTTCAGTCGCTTCCGAAAAGATATATTTTACAGAGATGGCCAACGGAAACCGGAGGATCCCCCTTTCACCCCGGCGTTCGTGGTGAGTCAAATTATATCGTTTGAGGCGGCACAACATACAAACAAGCTTTTGGCTAATTCCACCACAGAAGAACAAGTTCACTCTCCCACTTCCACGACAGCGCACAAATTGGTCAAAAAATCTTCGGGCAGATCAAGACCTGGAACGTTCCTTAACAGATATTGCTTTTTATGTGGCAGCATGCAGCAACACTACCGCGACATATCCCCAGCTTCAGGCCACACTTGCAGATGTTGTCACAAAACTGATCACTTTGCAGGCTTCTGTCAACAGGTTGCCAAAGAGAACGGAGCCTCTAGACCTGCCTCCCATACACCTACCCCACCGGGTCCCAGACAGGAATACATGAGATTGGTGGAACAAGAAGAGCACTCCTACACCCTTCCCGTGGAAGGCATACAGTATTAGAACTGCTTCACCCTCTTAAGCGGGTAATCCCCTAACACTGGTGTCCCTACAACGGCCCCACCCTCTGACAAAGGCCATTTCGCCTGGCTTCTTTTGGAGGAACCGGTCTCAAACTGCAGAGCGCAAATTCTTTTCCAAATAAATTCCGCAGCCTCTTGCAACACTCTTCTATCCTGCTACTTTTCCATCATATCCTGGGCCAAGATTCTACCATCCAAAACTGTGATACCACCCTATGACAGTCCACCAACGAGATCCACTGGCCAACTTACCCTCCAAGCCAGTAAAGGTAAATTCACGAGTAACCTCACCTTCCTAGTCATTTTCACTGACCAAACAGCCTTACTCAGTATAGAGGCAAGCATAGCACTTGATGTGCTGACTATGCATGCGGACTTCATAAGGAAATGCTCCATAAGTAACCCTCCCCAGCCACTGCTGACTGAACCTGACAGCCATCAGGAATCAGCAGCTGGGCCCTCTTTACCACCCCCGGATACGTCAATGCGAGTCTGGCCTACACTAAGGACTTGAACTCTGGAACTCATTTCCAAGAACTTAACCTCACTCTTTCAAGGTCTGGGCTTGCTCAGCCTACCCGTCGATCTCGACTTGGATCCAGATGTCAAACCCATTCATGCCCCCATTCAATGTGAACCCATTTCAAAGCTGGATGCAATCAAAGCGGCCCTGGATGCGTATGAAACCACTGGCCAGCTAGTAAGGGTACCTCAACCGAGAGCCAAAACCAACCCCAACCAAACCGGGAAAAATACGGAGCTGCTTAGACCCTTCTTAGACCCTCAATAAAGCCATTCGATGTCCAAAGTACATCATCTCCACCTTGGAAGAAAACATCCACTAGCTGCATGGAACGAATAGATGTAAAGAGGCAAACCATCCCCTTGTCCTTAAGATCATCTCTGATTACCACAATGTTCACACCATGGGGTCGCTACAGATGGACTAGGCTACCACTAGTCATATCCTCTGCATCAAAACAACGGCAGCGCCAAATTCATATGGTGCTTGATGGTCTCCTAAGCTTCGGTATTACTCACGGCATCTTAATCCCTGGCTACAGCGTCAATAACATGGAAGCCAGAATCGACCACGACCACAGCCTTATCGCCGTGCTTGAGGGATTTGAACAACGTCATTTCAAGGTAAATGTCAACAAGATGAAATTCCTTATTTGCAAATCCACTTTCATGAGCCATGTTACCACTACGGATGGCCTCCAGCCCAACCCTGTCACAGTTAAAGCTATGATCACCATGCCCACTCCAACCGAAAAGCAAGCAGTGCGCCGATTCCTACGGGATATTAATTACCTGGCCAAATTCTTTTCCGAACTTAGCAGCGTCACCCAACTTCAATACAACCTCACCAAAGAGGACATGCCATTACTGTGGTCAACAAGGCACTAGGAAGCCTTTGATTCAGCAAAAGCCCTAGCCACCTCTGCAGCATGCCTGGCATACTTTGACGTAACTGCGCCACTGATCCTTCAAGTGGACGCCTCAGACTATGGCCAGGGAGCTGCTCTCTTACAAACCATCAAACCACACAGTAGCAGCGCCCTTGACGAGTCTTCTCTACGACCCATTGCGTACTGCAAAAGGCCTAATCACCACCGAAGAGTGCTATACCTGGCTATTGTTGAAGCCCTCAACACATTCGAGGAATTGCTTTTAGGAAAATCCAACAGAGTCTATACAGACCACCAACTCTTTCAGTCAATCTTCAAGAAGGACCTCGCCTTAGCACCTAAGTGTCTGCAAAAGATGTTGCTTTTCCTAGAGCGTTACAATTTTACTATTGTGTATAGAAAAGGTTCTCTCTTGAATTTAGCAGACGATCTATCCAGAACCCATGTCAAGACGAAGCCATCAAGCCATCCATGTCGGACAACTTCCCAGTGTTTCACGTTCATCTTGCTCGCTTGGACCCCAACCCACTGGCCCTCACCAATACCACTCTCGAGTTATGTTTCTGCTCTCAGAAGCGTGTCTCGATAAGTTCATAGAAAACCCTTCGGCATCGCGCCAAATACCAAATTAATGAGTTTACCGTAACCAAATGTTAACTTGAGCATTCGAAGTAATTATAGAGAAAGGTAGAAATAGAGACTGCACCACTGTCTTACATACTTTATTTGGGTAAATGATCCAAACATGTCGTCTATGGTTGTTTATCAAATGTTTTTGTTTGAAACTTTGTTAGTGGATGGTGGCTGGAGTGAGTGGAACTCCTGGAGTATCTGTACCAAGCCAGTTAGCGGTATACAAACCAGACAGAGAGAATGCGCCAATCCAGAACCAGCATATGGTGGGAAACACTGTGATGGGACCGGAGCACTGCTGAGAGAATGTAGCAACATGTCCAGTTGCCAAGAAGGTAACATACAAATTGCAGCTTCTCTGATTTCAGTAGATGAAAACTTCTTTGTTGAAACAAAAAAGAACAAATACAGGAATAAAAGTTAGAATAAGAACAAACGAATGGAACTGCTGAGTTTGAACTTTAATCACATAATCATCCAGGCAAAGTTTGTGAAATACACAAATTATCAAAAGTCAGGAGTTCATTATAAGTCAGAAATCCTTCATGAATGCACAAACTCCGTACCTGTACGGAATTCACCATGCCTTTCTTTAAAGAAACAAAACAAATCTCCACTATCATTTGTACCACAATAGGTACTAAATCTTAGCACAAGTTTTCGCTGATATTTGCGGCCGCTCTGTAAGAATCCCGCACTTTATGCGCAATGGCGATTACGAATTTCGTTGGTTTGCCCGTAAGCAATACCTTTCTAGTCAAGCCGGTAAGGCTAACAATCATCTACTGACAAGAAACATGTTTGACAATGCGAGGGCCTCAGTTTTGGCATTGACCAGCTGGCAAAGAAAATCATGTTAACTAAACAGGAAATTCTTCCGCCCTAAACTGAAAAGAAATTTTTCAACAATGCAAGGACTACTGTTTCTCGGTAATTATATGGCGACATCATCGACACAAGAATTTACCTAAGCTTACTAAGTCCAAGCTGTTTATTGTTATCCTTATTTATCAATTGTTTTTTTGAATATTTGAAGAATTTCCCCTGCGTTTTGAAACAGAGAAGAACTCATCTGTCGGTACAATGAAGATATTCTCAAACAGCAGTTGGCAAAAGCTTTGTACCAATCAGTGGGATGAAGCGGATGAAAATTCAACCTGCATGGCCATGGGCTACTATGACAACGGCGTCTTTGCTAATTACACATGGTACGCAGAACGTGGCAATGCTTCAGAGATTTCCACCGATTACAACTGTACCATTCCGACCAGATGTCAAAACAACTTGGAAAAGAAACAACAAATTTGCAAAGGTAATAATGAATTGCACTCATTTCATATCCACACGATCTCCAAAGAGGGTAACTTGATAGATTTACTCACACTCCGGAGATTAAAACTTTCCTGAGATCAATGATAGCCCATCTTCGGGTATCTTTAGGTTCTAAAAAGGTATGTATCGCTTTACACCCTGAGACGATTATAGTTGAGTTGCTGCCGAAAGAAGAACCTAACTGCGCAGTTATGCATTTGGGTTTCATGAACTTCAAGTTCATAACCTCCAAACCCTTTAATAAGTTTCCTTAAAACTTTTACATCCTCCTAGTTTCCTTTTTTCTCTCTCTTTCGTGCAACTAAGGAATTCTACAATTTTCACTCTACTTATACTTAACTAAACGCCTTTTTCTTGATAATTCCATGAGAAATGCTTTAAAAATGACGTTCTAGTTTAAAATGTAAATCACCCTATTGTGCTCTCCGAAAGGAAACGTTTTTAGGCCAAGAAGACACGTCTTGAATGTTCCAACATTTTTTTAAAAAAAAAATCTTGTTTCACAATTTAAAGCACAGTCACGAAGCAATGTAAAAGAGGTTCGTCGTAAAACATCGCTGCAAGGAAACTATGTAAATGTCGTGAACTACATCGGACAAAGAACGATACATCCAATGTACGAATACAGAATAATTTACACACAGAATTTCCCTTAAAACTAAACACTTAGACTGGCATGAACTATTTATCATTTCGTGATTTAAAGGCATTCTTGATTGTTGATAACTAGTGTTTTCCATCTTAATGGATTAAAATTTTTGTAATTTCATAAGTTCCTGTTCGCTTGAATGGCGCAAATGTGGAGTATGGAGGAAGAGTGGAAGTATTTTACAAGGGGAAATGGGCAAAGATATGTAGGAATAAATGGGACTTTAATGATGTCAAAGTTATTTGTCGTCAACTGGGCTTTGAAGAGGCTTTAGCGGAATTTATTGGATCAGACATAAAGACTAAGGGAATACCTTTTGCAATGTTCGATGTCTCTTGCACTGGAGAGGAGTTTGAACTTGCATCATGCGATCGCATCGATGGAAAGTTAAATATTCCACCTCAATGTCATTCGGATGACAAGGGTTCTCAAGCATTGTGTCAACCAAGTAAGTAACTAAATTTCTAGGTCTTATTAGTTATTCTGATTTTCGAGGTTGTCTTTCTTCTTCCCACTGACCCTCTAAAGTAGAAGGTTAGGGTTAAGGATGATATGACTTGGTTTAGGGCGACATGAGTCGGCTTAAAATGACGTAGATGATTTTGATTTTATCAACCGAGTTGATAGTGTAAATTTGCCCCCGTAAAGAGTTTCAAAGCTAAATTTCGAGCGTTAGCCCCTCGTCATGGCGGGTGTTGTAGTCCCCCACCGACGCAGCACCACAGTTTCTTAAAGAACTTACCCTCCTTATGGATGATTCACCTTGGTCTTGAGGTGAAATGATGTTAGCTAGGGTGTACAAGACTTTCATGAAGGTAATATGACTGGTCATGAGATCACCTGACTTCAGTTAAGGGTTACCTTATGGCTAACATGATTTTGTTTGGAGTAATGTCACTTGGTTTAAAATACGACATAGTTAAAAAAAATTCCTCAATTTAAGCTTTAGCACAGGCAAATATGTTCAACTTTTCTATCTCTTCTTGTAGTGTTAAGTACAACAGATTTGATTTATTTTGATAACATGTTCTAAACTGAACTATTTTTTTTACAGAAAACCAGAAAGTGTTGGATAGAGATGAACTCTATTTTGATATTGGTAGCAAGGAAAAGCTTCACTGCTCCATACACAATAAAACCAATCATGCTAGATGGGTCATCAATGGGCTAAAGCTTGAGATAACAAACTCTTCTTCTCGAAGGATCAGGGCTGAAGACAATGGTGATCTGGTCATTGATGATGTGCAACTGTCTGATGGAGGAGTATATGAATGCCAGAGATTGGAATATGTTCAATATTACATTGTCTACATTAATGGTATGAAAGCACATCTTTTTATCTTGTAGAAATAGGCTTAACAATGCCATGTAAGACAAGGACACTTCTGACCTTTCAACAGTATAGCTATGATATTGGTGCTTTTCATTACTGCTTTCAACAGCAAGATTTACTCGGAAGACGTTGTACCAACAAACCTTTATTGCGCACACGTCTGGCATTATAAGCTGTGGTGCTGATGGAACACCAAGTCCACAGATTTCTTGGAGTAAGAAAGGAGGAAAGTCCTTAGACCCGAAACGGTTCACTCAAGTATCCAACGGCAGCCTGCGTATTGGTTTTGTAAAGCCCGAAGACAATGGAACATTCATCTGTACTATGAAACAAACTAAAGGACTACTAGGGAGGGTCACAAGCAGAGATAAAAACATACTAGTGACAGTTATAAGTGAGTAACTAATAATATATAGGAAGTCATAAAGTCAGTTCTTCAAATATAATTAATTTAATTTACTCAGTTTCAAAACCTTTTCGCTGTTCATATCCGGAGCCATGTGAGGCGACATTTTATCGTGAATATGTTTGTTGTTTACAGTGGTTTGAAAGTAGGGTGTCATGTAAAAAAAAATTTTACTTAAGCTATTTGTCAACAATGTAGTTTCCTCGTCATAACTCAAAGTAACTTTGATTAAGTTTACAGTTTCTTTTCAAACTGGTAATGTGCTTAAAATGACTTCGGTTGGTCAAGGTGACGAATTCACTTTCTGAATGCAGTATAATCGTTTGTCTCGGCATTAAGTTATTTTGGATGTGGATGGTGACTTTTTGACTGCATATTGTGTCTTCTTCGTGTTATAAGGTCGGTAGATATGCATAACCTTATGAAACACTCTGTTTGACTGTGATTGGCCAGAATCCCACACAGGCCTCGATGGCACACTTTGACTAAATGTTCTGTCGGAGTCCACTGTCGCAAAGTTATTATGTCTTGTGTTTCTTGTGGTCCGCATCCATGTTTCCGGGATGTCTACCCCAATGTCCAATTTATGTTGTAACATGCAAAGTCTTAAGTGGATGGCCTCTTTTACCCTGCGTGTATAATAATAGCATCACAATCAATGTACTCTACTTAAGTCCAGAGCAGGTGGTTTCCAGGTGTCTTCTGAAACTGCATGTCTTAGCATGTCGTTTCTCCATCTGCCATATTACTCGTTTAACCATTACTTGCATAGGTCTGCTTGTTCCGCTGATGTAAACTTTGCCTTACTCACAGGGAATCTTTTAAACCTCGGGCTCTTGTTTTAAAGATGCAGTGCCATGGATGGCGAGTGAATTGTTACTATTTGTAACATCAGTGAAGTGAATGGAATGCTTTCGGTTCTTCAAATACTGTAGCAAGCTATCAGCGTTTTCGCGAACCAAGATTATAGGATGATAAGGCTATGGATTGCTCCTATAACTCTATAGCAGTAACAGCAGAGACCATACTCCCCATGGCTGCGCCTTCTGTCTTTCGTAAACTGGTCCGAGATAATAGGAGTATATAGACCTCAATACGAAGTTATGTCCGCGATCTGACAAATGATTATATTTCATATCAAGCGTTAGTGTCATTGTCAAATGTTAATTAAGTTATGGCGTTTAATGTGTTCAGTGTAAATGATATTGGAATACCTCCGATTTTCCAAGGATATGTTATTTATTTACCTCTTAGTTCGACCAAAAGTGGATATTTCTGGAGCAAGCAATCCCATCATAGAAGGAAACAGTGTGAATTTGACGTGTAAAGTTGTGGAGGGTCGGCCTGAACCTCAGATCACCTGGCTCAAAAATAAAACATTCCATAGACAGAGTTTGTCTCTCTTCTTTTCTGAGATAACAAAGGAGGACGAAGGGCGGTACACTTGTAAGGCAGAGAATGCAGCAGGCTTTGACACCAAAGACATTGACATTTCTGTAAAAGGTGTGTTCGTCAAGTGTACAGTATTTCTTTACACAACTTGATTAGTTATTTATTGCGAAGAACTGGAAAGTCTTTACACTTGTTCGTTTGTTCCTGCTCTAAAAATATGATGGTTTCACGGCTAAGCTAGTAATATAGCCTGACTAACATGGTTTTTTGAAGCATTTGTTTAATATGATCAAAAAATGGTTCATCGTTTTCTTCTTTTCAAATTGTTATTTATTAATTTGTTTAAACTTATTATTTTTCTTTTTGTGGGTGTGGGGGGGGGGGGGCCGTTGGGTGGCTTCTTATTTTGCAATTTGTATTTATATGCTTACTTTGCAGTTCCACCCCGTGTTAGTGATGAGTTTAGAAATCTCACCATTGCATTGAACTCCACATTTACAAAAAAGTGTTACTTGAGAGGTGACCCACAAGTATATGTCAACTGGACCAAGGATGGAGTGCTTCTTACTAAAAACAACAGCCTGGTTATTAGACCAGTGACGTTTAAATATAAAGGCTATTATGAATGTACTGCTAGAAATGATTATGGAAAAGCAAACTCTTCCTTCTGGATCGATGTCACAGGTAAACTCTATATTGTAGTTTATGTCACCTATCAAACTTGCAACTTAACAAAGCGTTTGTTTTTTAAGCTTAAGCCAAATTTAAATAGACCTATTTTTTTCTCTCTTTTCATCCATTTCCTTAAAAATATCGACGATTAAGGAACTAAGGAGTCATGATCTAATAGTAAATTTTCATTAGTGCTAAAGGTAGTTCATCAATTAGCTTTGAATGTGTCATTACCTAAATATTAAGGATTGAAGCTGGAGAGTGATTTTAAAGGAACATTCATATAACTTGCTTCAAATTACCAACAATAGTACTCTATTTTTTTTTTTAGAAAAGGGGACCTGAACACGTACAGTTGATTCTGACTTACACACACCCAGATTATTATTGAGGCTAAATCCGTGACCAAAGAAATAATTAAAAACACCTCCCGCTCTTAAGATATTGCAAATCCTGTGGTCCACGATAACATTTTTATCCGTGAACTTATATTAAAACACACAATTTGGAAACGACAAATAACAGATTTTCTTTCCTTTTTTTGATTTCAGAATACAAATGTTTTACATTGTTTGATCATCATCGCCTAATAACTTTTCGAATTCAATATATCCTGTTAAAAACAGGAAAGTGATAGTCATTGAACATATGTTTTTTAACATCACACTCAACAACCAACAAGAAAAGGATGAAAGTTACTGGGAGGCGAAGAAAACCTTTGAAAAAAATTGACCTTGATCAAAAATAGGCTTGAACATCGCGTTTTTTGTTTTGATTTTTTGTCGTTGTTGTTTATTCGTCGTTTTATCAAAGGTTGGATAAATGGAGTTAAACTGGACTACACAAACCTAATTAACTTTGTATTTTTTTAAATTCAAGTATCACCCCAGATTATAGAGCCTCCGATAAACCAGTCTGTTACCGAGGGAAACTCTGTGAACTTCAGTTGCCGAGCCTCAGGTGTGCCAACACCAATATTAGTCTGGGTTTTTAATGATGCTGACCTGCCATCTGGTATCAATCAATTCAATCACGAAGGAGAATCATTCCTGAAACTTTTAAGCGTCACAAAAAGGATGGAAGGGACTTACAAGTGTGGGGCGAAAAATAAAGCAAATACAACTAGTTCCTCTGCAACACTACGTGTTTACGGTAAGTTCAATGATAATGACGATAACGATGATGATGACGCTGACCGTGACGATGACGCCGACGATAACGTAACGCTGATATTTAGATGATGCTGACGATGAGGGTGACGAACGAGGACCATGATTTTAATCAATTGCTTTTTCTTAACGTAGGAAAAGCCTCTGCTCAAATTTTTCCAGATCAGTATCCAGCAGTCACAACAGGAGACAACCTCACATTGACCTGCAACGTCAACGAAGAAACAATGAATGTAACTTGGAAAAAAGATGGAGACTCACCACCCGAAAGAGCAAAGATTGATACACGATTCGATGACGAAAAAAGTACATTTGTTATAACTGAAGTTGTGAAGGAGGACAGTGGTGTGTATTCTTGTGAGGCACGTAACAAGCTCGGTTTTGTTGCCCGTTCCTTTGTAAAAATAAACGTCAAAGGTAAGCTGCTATTACCGTTGTGTCTTAAAAAAACATACAACTTTACCGATTAAAAAATATATATCGAAATAGATTAAAACTATTTTCTGGTTAAAGACGAAACAAATATGGGTCACCTGACCATTTACATGAAATTTCCTTGCATCGCTCTATGACATTCAGGTATTTCGTTTTTAAGAGCAGGTGTCAATCACGGTCCAAACAACTTGAATTTTATTAGTACTTTTACTACCGTCGAGATTTGTCTAATGGCCATATATTTATCTTACACAATTAGCTATGCAAGTGCCACGAGCTATGCAAAGTTTCAACACTTTGTGGTATTACATTGGTGGATCAGTGGCGGCAGCGATTCTCATTTCCCCAATTGCCTGGTATTTTTGCAAGCGTCGAAGGACAGGTGATGTCCATTTTTCTTTGTTATTTCAGATTTCTTTGTCTGAAAGTAAAAGAAGGAAATATTTAAACTTATTTTGCATGTTTGCTGGGGGGGAGGGGGATGGGGGAACACTGAGCTAAGAGTCTTGCAGTAGAAATATTTTTGGAAGAATTACTGGCGTGTGGCCAAATATATGCCAATTGTACATTTTTTTCACATCTGTATAAACTACACTATTACATGTATATGGTATCATCATTATAATTTCCGTTACTGTTGACGGTTTTGATAATAATTATCAATACAGCAAATATCACGTTCCTCCTAATTTGTGCTTATTCAAATAATACTGCCATTACACAGAAATTATTTTAGAATATTCGATTTGATAAATTAATGCAAAGTTTTACCTTCTTTATCTCCTTCATTTCATTATTTGGAATTGCAGTTATGGCTCTGTAAGTCAACTATTTTACCTTTTATTTATCAAATTCATAAAAAAAACACCATTACCTTCCTCATGGGTCACCACCTTGCACGATGACGATAACAAAAATCATATCGCAGTGACTTTACTTTTATCGTGTATATGATGCATTATTAACATTCATCAAGTGCTGTTAGAATCGGCTTCATTAGTTCCTTTGTTTAATTTTTTATCTCAATAGTATCTTCTATCTATTCTCGGTTTGATTAATTTATAGATTTATGCTTTGAAATGCACGTAAAATTTTCTGATTTTAAAACCAACTGTTTCTTGTTTAATTTTAACAAACGACGAAGCTATTGTTGAAATTCATCCGATTGACAAAATTTATTTAAATAACAATAATTACTAATATGTTTTGTAATAATTTATACTCCTGGTTTAGTAAAAACATTATTTTCTCACTATCGGCAAGAGAGATTATCTCGCCAATCAAGTCATCCTGGGAAATCAATTTTTTTCCTTCTGATTTCTCTTTTCTTTTTATCACTTTTCTTTGTTTTGAACCTGAAAGTATACAATGTTAATTTCCAATACTTAGTCCTGACCAAGAGCAGGCAATTCAGATGGATTCATTGAATATAGAGGTAGATGAGTGGGAGGTTGCGGTGAACCGTGTCCTGCTTCAAGACGTCATTGGACGAGGGAAGTTCGGAGCCGTGTGGAGAGCTCTCCTGAGTTCACCAAATGGATAACCTGGAAATCGGACAGAGGCCGCTAAATGTTTCACGCGTAAGCCTCCTTCTGTTCGTTCTATTAATACATATGTCGATCTCAGGGGCAGTTATAAAAGTGTTTTACTTAGGGAGAGGCGGAAGGGGGGAAGAGTGGTCCAAAATTACTTCTTGACCAACGCACACCTCCATCTTCTTAACTCAAGGTTACGCACGGGAAAAAAAAAAAAGGCGGCGGGGGGGGGGGGAAGGGAGGGAGGACAGAGTAACATATAACATTATCAACCAGTTTGGCAGTAAAAGTGATCCTGGCATCGCTGTTATCCTGCAATAGTTCTTGTTTCCAACAAGTAATATAAAAGGTCACAGGTATGGCATGGGTTAGTGGGAGGGGGGTGAGTTTGGCAATCTGCAAGCTTGGGGGGGGGGTGACTTGGGCAATCTGGAGTGATTTGGGCAATCTGCTAGCTGCGAAAATTATCATCCAAATGGTAATAAGAAGATGCAAGGTTCGAAGCTTTACTGGACTCTTTCTGGTTTGAACGTGCATGGAACAAATGTATTAATCAAAACGTGTCTCTGTCAATGTATACTTTTGTTGTAGCCACTGCTGGAGAGGAAGGAAGGAAATGTTTGATGAGAGAAATTGAGCTGGGGAAACTTATCGGTGAAAACGTTTCGCCAAACATTGTAAAGTTCATGGGCTGCGTTACGATAGAAAGTAAGTACTAAGCGTACAGCACCTTTTCTAGGTATATGTTATTAACGATACTAGAAATGCTGAATGAACCCTCTTAGGACCTCTTAAGATGAGTTCTGTAACTAGGATATTAATGATGCCAAGTTTTTCTTTTTTTGTGTGGTAACCAGACTGTTTTTCTTCGAGAGCATGTATCCATCGACAGTTCATTAAGATCTCGGTCGGATAGCTTGAAATCTCGTTAACGGGGTTAAGCGGCTTTCTCCCTTTACCCTATAACAAATTTTTGAAAGTAAATTCTGATGAAGGTAGGTCCTAAAAGAATGAGTCCTTCGTGTAAGCTAAACTGCTTTATGAAGAAAGCCATCAGCAATTTTATCTTTGATATACAGTAAGGGGCCTTGACATGGGGTTTATTTGCTTTTTCTTTTGTTTTACGTCACTTAAGTTCACCCCATACTCATCATGGAGTACTTGCCATGTGGTGACCTACTTGGCTACCTGAGAAAATGCCGAGGAGTGAGGGATCGGTATTATCTTGGTGAGGGAAGAGCTCAGGATTTGAACAACTACGATCTTGTATTGTTTGCCAAACAAATCGCCTCCGGCATGGTGTTCCTTGGAACGCGAGGGGTAAGTAGAATACTTGTCACGTGTCAATTCTAACTCAGAAAAATCTTTCAGAGATTTAAACATTTTATTTTTCAATAGCTCGGATTTTGGCCAACATTTATGAGTGCTTTTGAATTAGATAAACCTCCTTCTTGGCATTAGAAGGTCACTGCAGATGTCAAAAAAAAAAAAAAAGAGTGAGCCAGATGACATGAGAATGAGGTTCATAATAATTCGGTTGCTCAACCTAAAAAAATCCCAGCTATGCTTATCTGGGATGTTATAAAATTTAGCCTAAAAAATTCCATGAACCTGTCAAAGATCAAGTATGCGCTGATAGTTTGTTTTGGCTAGTCGTGTGTAGTGTAAATTATCTGCGCTGTATATATATATATATATATATATATATATATATATAAGAACCTTATTGCAACACTTTGAAAAAAACAAAGGAAAAAATAGAACTCCCTAGAAATTTGTAAAAGGAAACAAAGAGAAAACCATCTTGTCTTTTTATTTTTTGGAACACAACGGGTCCTCTTATCATAATTATTGTGATTATCGTTATTTTTGTTGTTATAAAAAATGAATTTTTTTCTGATGAAGAAAGTAGAAATCTTGGTTTTGTCAGCATTAAATCATTACATAGGACTGCCTTAGTTTTAGCTCTTTTATTGTTCGAACATCCTCAGACATTTGATTCAGCGGTGTGCTTTATAAGTTTAAACCTATCGTTTCTTACCATTTATATTCTGGGTCCTTATCTTCTGATAGATCATCCATCGTGACCTGGCGGCTCGAAACATTCTCCTCGATAACAACTATGTTTGCAAAGTGACGGACTTTGGTATGGCATATCAAAGCTTCAAGTATGGCCGCGGAAATGCCAAAAAGGTAGAAAACACTTTTTGTTGCTTTAGTGGGGAAACAAGTTGTAAGCATTAGCATATTCTCTGCATAAAGTTAATGTACCTCGACTACCAACAGGGTTTCATAGCTCACTTTTACTCACAAGAAAAAAGCAAAACAAAGCAGAGTTAGAAATTAACAGAATAAGTACTCTAGCCTGGGCACCGGGATATGTCAATTTCACTAACTTTTTTTGTAGAAAGTCTTGTAAAAGGAGTTAAGTTTTCTGTTTTCCGTGACAGCTTTGCGAAGGCTAACATTGGATTGACTTATTAGGGAACGACTGATATAGTTTTTTTTTCGCATTTTAACATATTTATGTTATGTAGCTTCATTCTTTTCAAAGATGGCTTTGAAAAAAAGTGTACATGTGCTTTGTACGGCAAAAATTTATTGGTTTTTTTCTAGGGATGTTTGCCGATCAAATGGACCGCACCGGAGATTCTGCTGGGAGAACTTGCTGGACTTTCCGCCCTGAGTGATGTGTATGTATAGATACGTATATTAATCCACCAACCTAAGAAAATGATTACTTTTGGATTTTTCTGCATCATTTCACGTCCAAAATTCACTCAGCGATTAACTGTAGAATTTCTGATATGCTCTCGTCAGGTGGTCCTATGGAATCGTTCTGTATGAGATAGTTACCCTTGGTAAGCCAAGCTATGTTCAGTCAATACATTTAACGCTTAGAAAAGCAATGTGCAAGCGCTATAGAAGTAACACCATTTTTGTTACTATTATTTTAATAAAGATTTGTTTTTACTTACTCCTTGGCCATTCATCGCTGTAAAATTCTTTAAGCTAATTCTTCAGTTCTTACGTAATGTTCCGTTCTGTAATTTAGTTGTGACACGGTCACTGTAGAGTTGATATATTAAGAAATGTGACATGCTCTTGTTTTTATCCTTTGACAGGAGGAATTCCGTACGACGGATGGTCAGAAGGCATGGTGGTTGCAGAGGTCACAAAGGGATATCAGATGCCAAAGCCCGATCATGTTGATAACAAACTGTGAGTTGCACTTTTTAAGAATAATACCAACGTGTTCCTAAAAATAACTTAAGATCCAAGACGACATATTTACCGTTCTCATTGCTGAAATCTTTGCAATAAAGCAATTGGACTACAATCATATCAGTAGGTTTCCGTTATGTGAATGTGAACCAGGAGCATACCACAGTCAGCTGAGACACGGCGTGGACAGTTATGACATCAAAATGTATTTGAAAAACATCAAAGCGGGTGAAGAAAGTGCGTTATGTTGGACGTCCCAGAACAAACTTGAACCATTGCCTATACTATTTTCAATAAAAGGACAAACCTGAACCATTGCCTATACTATTTTCAATAAAAGGTTCCTGTAGGAGGACCTTATTGGAATACTTTGCACAATCCACAAAAAAATTAGTTAAGAGAAGACCATCATTGTTAAATTTCAGGTATGATATCATGAAAAGGTGCTGGAATCGTATCCCTGACTTCCGTCCTCCTTTTAAAAACCTGCGACAAAGAATGGACACATACATTCGTGAAGAGGTTCGTTTCTAGAATTGACAACTTCCCAATATTTTATGCATTTTAACGGACTCGAAAACTTTTCAAACTTCTTACCTTGCCTCCATGTGTAAGGAGCAATACTTGGTAGCCTTGGTTTTATTTCCGTTCGCTCCATAAAAGCTTCAGCTGAGACCATTCATAATTCTGGTAAGAGACATTTTCCAGCCCGTCAGGCCATTTACGAGCATTTCCACTCGCTGGCTGCTTCTGTTATTTACGGCGGTTGTGATCGTCCCTAGGGCATAAATCTACTCAGTTCTACCCACCTACCTGCAACTTCTCTATTTTCAGAGAGGAAATAAGGAATGCACTTAGTTTATCCGCGACCTTAAACCAAAGAGATTCTCAGTATTCCGGGGAAGTGATCGCACTTTTCAGCTTGACTTTACTGTGTTTTAGCGCTTTGGGGCTAATGTGTAACCCTCATTTGTTACTTTCTTTTAAGACATATTTGGAACTTCTTGACATGGGCGCTTATGACAAGGCGAAATACTCCCGGGTTGAAGATCTCGGAAATGAAGATGCAGGACCAAGTGAGGAAGTTGCAAAGAAGGCTTCCACTAAGAGATTGGGAAAATGGGCCAGTGACCGTCGTTAGGGTACATAATCGTCACTTCTCCGTGCTAAACTAAGTGTAGGTTTGTGTGAGCTAAATTTCTCTCAGTATCAATATTAAAAGAATATGTGAAAGCTTTGTCCTTGATTAACAAAATAATAATAAAAGCACAAAAACCAATGAATTAATTCTTAAAGGATGCCAATAAGAAATAATTTAATTGGTTTGAGAATAAGGAAATTTGGATAGATATGAATTAACCTTCCGTAATCGATTAAATCAGAAGAGAAAGAAAGGAAGAAACAAAAAGCAACCTACTTGAAAAACCGCTCGTTTATGCCGATAGCTGTACTTGGCGAGCTTTTCATTGTTGTATTGTGAAGGCATTTAGTAAATTTGTTTGTGGCAGACCTAATAAGAGATCTCCTAACGGCGATATGAAATTTGGTAAAATTTTTTAGTTTGGTAATGAATTAGTCGTGTGGTATTAACGAGCACTTATCACTTAACGAAGTATCTTCTTTAAATTACATATTGCATCACTTCTAGTGATTTGTTTAACTTTCAAGTTACCTTTATTTGAAAACAAGCGAGAGCATTGTTATTGACATTTACCGTTTTGCTGCTAGTATCAAATGCTTTTGTCATAAACGGAGAGAACCGTCTTAATAGAGTGTGAGTTAATTCAAATTAATATTTTCTTAAGTGTTTTCGATGCGTATGAGAAAAAAAAACGCCATGTAAAGGGTTCATACTGTGGTAGACGGAAACTATTTTATTATGGTAAATGGAATGCTTGTTTAAAAACTGGACGAAATGAGAGCACGTATGAGCGTTTAATTTTGTACACTATCCAAACACAATAAGTTGTATTAAAATTAATGTAAAACACTCTATTTAATATCTGCAATAAAAAGATTAGAGGCTTATCTTATGACTATTTATTGATTATCAAGTCAGTTTAGATTGAAACCATTCCGTATCCTCATTAAGTTTTTGGATGACGTCATCAGACTTGGGCGATGGCCGCATCTATGAAATAGCAGCTTCATGTATATCACTAATTGAGATATCCACATTCTCAACTTTTCACACTTACGGACGAAGCTATAGCTGGTCGCGTCTTTGACGCATGCTTTATCGGTCTGTTTAGAACTGCGTGTTTGTCTAGGGGAATCTTCGAGTTTGTCATCACGATAACAAAGGAGTCAGTTAGGATTTGTCGATGTTTTGCAGTTATAAAATACACCAGCGCTCGAGGAAACAACATTTTTTTAACTGATTCGATAATTTCTAGATGCAACAGAAGGATAAGTTGTAAATGCCTCTCTTATCAAGGTGCTGATCCACTGTATTGCTGAAGTGTTTCAATCCAGATTGACTAACCATGGCATTTATCTCCCCGATTTATCTTTCCTCTGATATAATACTATGCGGGCTAAAAAAAAGCGGTGTTCTTGTTAGTTTATTTTCTAGCCCCTCATTATGATAAAAAAAAGTGTTAAAACTTTTCAGCGCTGGCTGTAGAAGAGTTTTTGCAAGGGGATTAAAAGAACAGTCCAGGTGTGGGGAGGGAAGGGAAGAATTGGCGAGGTCTGGAACCTGGGGACGACGTTCTCACAACTGGCGATACGATGCTAGTCAGTGGTATCTTCAAGCAGCTGAGGACCTTCGTTGTTGTTCTTGATGTTTTGGGCAAATTTTCGAAGACATTGAATCTTTCCTTCTTCGGAAGAAGTGTGCGATATCAGCATCAGTTGAAATTATACTCTTTTGAGCGTGACTGATAATTTTTAACTACTTCGAGTTTAGACATCAGCAGTCGATAGTGTACACGTGATAACAGTGAATTAGTAAATCAAGACGCCAGAATCGTATGGGCTTCTCTTATATCTTCTCTTGAAGTTGCCAGGTATGACTGCTTGCCCCACCATTTTTTCCCTAACGTTTCAACCTCCTCTGTTTCGCGTAAAAATAAAAAAGAAAGTCATCTTCAACTCGTGTTTGAACCTGTAATTTCTTATAACTTTTCCTCTTTTGGCTATTATTCTTTCATGATTGTCCTCTGGCTGGAAATACACGGCGTTCTTTTTGTTATTTAAAGCCCCCACGGACAAACGTCTTTGTAATTAAGTTATCATGCTTTAGCCATGTTAGCAGCCGAAGGGACGAGATGTAAACGTGGAATGCGAACTCTTGCATCTACGGGATTATAATTGAATCAATATATCTTTGAAGGTGGAAAACCACTTTCCCATTTTTTCTTTAGTCAATCTTGTAAATGTTTCTTTTCAAGCTAGAGTTGCAATCTCGATTCCCGGGTTGATACACGCGCATGCGATAAACACCAAACCAAATAGGATCTTTTCTTTCTTTATTCCTTTTCCTATTCCTTGGGGCGTTATTATATCGAAGCGGTCAACTGAAATTATTACGTAAAGAAATCACTTAAGTATTGTGATCATAGCTTAAGAATAATTTCGATTTTGGAAACCAGCACGTGGCAGTTAAAGGAACCAAAAGAAAAGTAAAAACGAGCGATAAATTTCGCTTTGAGTAACGACTAGGAGCTAGATAACATAATCACAAAACAAGTTATTGCTTTCCAACGTTCACGGGTCTTGATTACTTTATCGAGGATTACAGTCTAACTTGTCTTCTATTCAAAAACGATCTTGATCACACGGGGTCTTATCTTGAACTGAAACGCTAACTATAATTTTCTGTCTAAAAAGAACTAATCATGGATCGTCAACCTAACCAGAAAATATTTCGCTGCTTTTCTCGGAAGCGATAACACCTAGCTTCAACGGAAGCAGTTACATATCTTAGTTTTCTCTTTCAGGAACGAATTTCACCACGTCAAACTGGGTTTTCAATAGCACAAGGGAAGCTAAAGCATTGTGTTTTATTTGTCAATTTAATTATTTTTTAATTATTTTTATTGCCCAGGTGATTTTCATCATCTTTTTCTCTCGTTATGCGATAAATCCGCCGAAACCATCTTTCAAAATAGCTTAGATGACGAAAAAAAAGGTTGACACAAAATTTGCGCTTCCATCATTCGATAATTTGGGTGGCAAATACCTTTCCTAGGAGTAAGGTTTCTTAGCTAAGTTTTTATTTTCCATTTTCATTACTTTAACTGAGCTCGAATCTCAGATTTTTCCCCTCATGATCGAAATAACCGATTGACACAATTTTAGCAGGTAATTTAGTGTTAACAACTGAGTTGAAAACGTAAATTAGCCACCATAAAGGGTAAAAAAGCTGACGTTTCGAGCGTTAGCCCTTCGTCAGAGCGATTAGAGGAATTGTGGGTTGTGTGTGGATTTATATGTAGAAAGTGGAGCTACGCCATTGGTGGAAATATGGTGACGAGAAAACAGGAATAAATTAGTTGAATGAAAAGCGCTCGTTGATTCCGTGGGGATTAAGGATGCCAATTTGGAATATAAATTTTTGTTCTAGTGTTTTACGGCTATCCAAACAGCCTAGATATAAGGAAAGGCCGCAAACTGCCATATGTTGTTTAGAATGATAAGGAAGATTAAAGTGTCTAGCGACTGGTTTGGATGCGTCCTTGTCATTTCTTTCCACATCGCGAAGGTGTTCTCGGAATCGGTCACCCAGTCGTCGTCCTGTTTCGCCGATGTATAACTTATTGCAATAAGTGCAAGTTATGCAGTAAATAACATTGGCGGAGGTACACGTAAAGTGATCAATGATCTTAATGGATCTTTTGGGTCCCGATATTTTCTCTACGTTATGAATGAAAGGACAAGTTTTGCATCGTGAGCGAGCGCATTTAAAAGTTCCAGATTGGTCATTGGTTTGAAATGAACTCCTGACTAAAAAGTTGCCTATGTTTTTGTCACGTTTGAATGAAATAAGTGGGGGTTGCGAAAAGATATTGCCAGTCTCTGAATCGTTTTGGAGTAATTTAAAATTTTTAAGAATGGTAGATTTAACTGCGTGGTTGTGAGGGTGAAATGTAAGAGTAAATGGAATGCGGTCAGTGTTCTCCTTCTCGGCCGTTTGTAGTGCTGCATGTCGATCGATTTGTTGGGCACGGTGGTAGCCCGCTTGAACGACAGAAACAGGATAGCCACGTTTATCGAAAAACTGGCACATTGCCTCTGATTTTTCGGAAAAATCAGAGTCGTCACTACATAAATGACTGAGAAACTGTGAAAAAGGTATGGAGTTCTTGACGTGTGATGGATGCGAGGATGAATACAACAAGTAACTATGTGAATATGTAGGTTTGTAGTAAACACTAGTACATAAGCCGTTGCCTTCAATTGAAATTTTGATGTCTAGAAAAGCCAAAGAAGTGTCGAAAATTTCCTAGGTATATTTAAGAGCCGGATGAAAGGAATTGACGGCGGTTATAAATTGAGTGAGCTCCTCTTTGGTAGAGGAGGTAGCGCCGATGCAATCGTCAATGTTGCGGCCGTAGAGTTCAGGTTTTGGGCCGTGGTATTGGCTAAAAAATTGATGTTCGATAAAACCTACAAAAAGATTGGCGTAGCTGGGTCCTCATTACCACTCCTAGAACTTCGTGTATTTACTTTTTACCTAAAATCCACAAACCTAACAACCCAGGTCGACCCATCGTCTCTGCCTGCAGTTGTCCCACTGAACTTATTTCCAGCTATTTAGACAAAATTATAGCACCTATCGTCAAAACTTTACCGTCTTACATTAAGGACAGCCAACACGCACTTGAAATTTTTCGTGACTTTAGTTTCCTCGACCAAAACAAACTTATTTTCACCATGGATATAACATCTCTTTACACTGTCATTCCCAATGACGAAGGTCTCCGGGCCCTCAAACATTCGATCGACGCACTGTTAAGGAACCTTGCTCTGAAACACTACTCCGTCTGGTCGAACTAGTACTCACACTCAATTGCTTTTCATTCGGTGGTAACTACTACAAACAAACTAATGGCGTGGCTATGGGTACTAAAATGGGACCCAGCTACGCCAATCTTTTTGTAGGTTTTATTGAACATCAATTTTTTAGTAAAAAACATAAACAAAACAAGACAAAAACAAACAACAAGGAAAATGAAAGAGGCTGTTAAGCAAGCTGGCTGAACTGCGCCGTTTTGTGCTAAACATCTAGATTTTTGTAATTTTGACAATGATAACCTAAAATTCACTTTTTTCCTGGCAGACTCAATATTCAAAGAACACAACGTTGCGTGAAATAAAGAATCAGCTTTTTTAGAGCCGAGGTTATCCCGTCAACCAAGTTTTCAGATATTTTATGCTGACTTCTTCAAACAATAGAGACTAGGAAGCTACAGACCCAAAAATGTTGACGTCCTCGCAGGCTGATAACGGTAGGAAAGCCACCTTCACAAATGGCGCCTGGAAGTGTCCTAAAAATAGCTAACGCTACCATTGTTGCTGCTGCAATACTTATGAAAAACACAAAGCACAAACAGCTTTGACATTTTCTATCAATTAAGTGCATATCCCCTTATGACAGAAGTGATGCACTCTTCAATGATGGAGAAAGCCTGGGTTTAATGGATGTTTTCCGATAATTATTATTGCATATCGTCACTATCTGTGTCGCCTTTCGGTGTACGCGCGCGTTGCAGACCTATTTCCTCTATTTTTGCTTTAACCATGGCACTTCATTCTCTTCAGGCTCCACGGTGCAGCCTCCATTCTCGTATCCATCAAGAATTAAACTCACCTTCGCCATCTTATACGCTGCAATCATTTCAATGGCCTTAGTTGGAAACATTTTGGTGATCTATATTCTGTACAAGAGGCCAGAAACAAGAATATTAAGAAGCTTCATGTGCGTCAACCTCGCTGTGGCCGACTTGCTCGTAACAGCTGTTGTCATGCCTCAGTCGATGGAAAAAATCATTTTTGACAATCTGTGGATCGATGTTGTTTTCTTCGTGGCGGTCACAGCGTCCGTCTTCTCTCTAACAGCCGTGGCTTTTGACTTCTTCTTCGGGATTGTCCTTCCAATGCAAAAGTTCCCTCGCCTTGGGAACAAAAAGATCTTGGTTCCCACAATTTGGATCCCCTCAATGTGTCTGATGACTCCATGGCTGATCACAATCAAAGTTAAGAACTCCAGGATAGAATTTAAGTTTACTCAGTTTGGCGAGACTCAAGCAGCTTTGAGAGGTATTTTCTTTACATCGTAGTCATCATCTACTTAGTGCCCCTAGTTACCATGTGCATTCTCTATGGACACGTCTGTCATACACTCCACAGGCAGAAACTGCCGGACATTGCCATCAACAATCACGCAAGAACTTGGGCCCATGCAACCAAGCGTCAAGTTATTCATATGTCGATCGCTGTCGTTGTTGCCTTTGCACTTTGCTGGCTTCCAGCGCATGCGTATCATATGATTTTGGCCATTGACTTCAGTGTCCGTGAATCGCTGCCATATTATATTATGCTGTTATGCTATTGGTGTGGACATGCAAACAGCGTTGTTAACCCATGGCTCCTGATATACCTTAAGAAGAAATTCCGTGCCGCATTTAAGAGAATGATAACTTATCCATTATCGAGAATCTCATTTGCTAGCAAGAATAATGAGAGCGTAAGAAGTGTAACTAGACTGCCTATCAGAGACCCGATTTTCCAAGTAAGAGAACATCACCAGTTTGCAAGTTCTGTGTGAGGATTATTGTTAACTCTTCATAGGTTTTATTATATTCAAGTTGTAACATTTGCAAGCTCATTACAAGTCCAGTAACCAGCAGGCCAAATTAATTGAATTCAGATCGATGGATTACGACTCTGCAGAACGTAATCCACTAAATCAAGGGTTTTGTCTCCATGCAGCATTTGGCTCGCATAATGGTGTAATACATATAATAATATAAAATATAATCATTATCATAGAAAATGTGGATTTTTACCGCCTTGATGTGCAAGTGTTAAAATGAAGAATTGTTTAGAGATCTAGTTGCCTCTCATTTTCGCACTTTTCTTTTCATTTCGGATGCCGTTTGTCAAACATGTCATAAAAAACCTTAGCGATACCCGGCATCTGTCTGGGAATTGAGATCTGGCCCGCACTCGACAGAGTGGAGGAAGTAGAGCCTTCAAAAGAAACAAAACAAAACAAAGATTCACTTTACCATAACAATGCAAATTGCGTTCGAAATGAAATAACTCGTAAAGAAGGAAGGCAATGCTCCACAGCGTCACGGCTCATAAAAGCGTACAGTGTAGACCGAGCCATAAGTTAAAACTGGTGCTTTGTGGACTAGTTTGTCCTAATGGAATTAAGATCACAAATCAAGCCACCTAATCACACCAGTCTTGGGTTACAGTTTGGGATGTTGATCGGTCATCAGGACCGAGATAGACAAGGTAGAATCGGGTCATCAGATTTCACATACGACTAAGCCCTGCGCGTTTTCACGTCAAATCGCAAATTTCACCCGGGTGTGGAGTGGTACACTTACATAGTAACATATTCTCATAGCATTGATACCAAAACAATATTCACACATAAACTAAACGGCAAAGATTCAAGGGAAGTTTAGTGTGAACGAGTCTTAGAGTGATTTCTCAGCAAATGACTTATTTATTGGAAAAGGGTTATTCTTCACGTCTCCTCAAGTAACGCCATGCACACCTACGTGTAGTTTGGCCCTCTTAATATTAAAATCTTCGTACAGCCTTCCAACGATTTCTCTCACATTCTGGGGTCTCAATACATTTAAGTAGCTGCCGCTGATGTAATAAGCGAATGTGCCAGAAAAGGCGTAAGGTGAAACCTAAACACGAGACCCTGCTCAACAAACGGCGGTAGACCGGCTTTTACTGAATCTCCTTCTTACTACACATCTACATATTTTTTTAAAATTTTTTTATATATATGAACTAGCGAAAGGTTTGTGGACAACATTTGTCAAGCATGTGAAAAATAATTTCCCTTTAAAACAGCGTTTACAGTTCCTTTCCGACCCATTCTTGAAACCTTCATATGACCAACGGTAATATGTGACTGAAACAATCCTAACTTTTAAATTCGGGCCACTGAGTTAAGAACAAAACATCTGTAAATCAATTCAAATCACAAATCAAGAAAATGCGCAAAGTGGACATGTGTTGTCAGACTGTGACAAGTTGCTTTGTCCAGTCGTATTATACCGCGAGTCTGAAGGGTGGTGTCCCGAAGATGTATGAACGCCATTGCTTCAAGTTACATTGTATCCATACAGCATCGGGGTCAAAGACTTTAAGACGAGATTTTAGTTTATTCTACCACTGACTAGTCAACCTTGCTCAAATCAACTCTTTCTCTTCCAGTCCAGTTGTTACAAGTAAGAATCTTTCTCCATTTCGTGTTTTTAATCTCCCTTCTTCTTTCACGATCAGTTGTCGACCTCGTTTGAAGAATGCAAGTTACGTTTTGCTTTTCTTGTTTCTTTTCTTTCTTCTTACATCTTCAACAGCCACTTTTTCATTATCTTCCAAATTCGTGTCGGCTGTGAATACCGAAATAAAACGAACATTTAAACAATTGGCACATGACTAGGAAAGGAAAAAAGCAGTTATCTCATTAAAAAAAAAAAACATACGGACCAGAAAACCAGCGGATGGCAGCAGGAAAAGAGAATATAAAAGACAAACAAACAAACAAACAAACAAAACAAAGCAAAAGGAGCCTCAGTTGACACTAGCTCTGTTAAATCACTAATAATACTCTCACTAAAGATCACAAAACGATGTGTTTAGCAACACATCATTTTGTCCCTCAAAATACTCTTGTTTCTCTATTCACTTAATACCTTTGATCCCTGGCATTATAAGGGATCCAGTTTTAGTCGGGTACTTTCCACTAAAACCAGTAGGAATGAGAGGTGTCTTCAGCAAACCAGTAAGTTCCGCTGTAAAATAAAACGGCGCTGATATAGTTTGTATAAAAATTTCACCAATAAATGAAAGGAGCACTTAACACAGCCTAAGCTAACGCTGACCCACACAAGGCTGGAAATCAAGACTGTTTACTACCTTTTCATACTTTCACATAGAACTCAAACGTAAGAACCATGGGAACAATAATCCTCACCCCACCCGACTACTACAAGCTAAATGTAACCCATTTTGATTTCACTAAGATATTATCAGCCTGCAAGATCCATTATTTTTGGTGGGACTGTCAGTACAACCATTGTCTGCCTTAATTAAAGGTTGATTACCTTTCAATTGCTTCAGCTTTACTTGTCGCTCTCTCCTTTCTCCCTGATCTCCGAGATCTTCCAGTCTGTAAAAAGCTCTTTTAAGGAAAATAAAATGAACAGGGCAGTTTATAAAATGTGACATCAAACCTTCAAGACAGTAAAGTTCCAGAACACCAGTTCCGCCCGTTCCGTTGAAATGTTTTCTGACAATAAATGCATTCAAGCCCAAACCACCTAAGACTGATGTTGAGGCTGGTAGTCTAGTTAGTCCCAGACCATGTGATAGCACACAGGAGCGAAGAATGTGCATGTAAATGTATGAATTATCTCATCGAAAAAGATACAAATCTTCGTCAACTTCAATGTCCATGGCTTTGGCAGAGGCAAGTATCCAGTCATTACTTGACTTTTTGCGCCTAAATCTGTGAATATGGTTCGATGGCTTTCATTAAAGGGGGAGTTTAGACAAAGAGAAAGGGAGGGGAGGGGGGGGGAGGGTTGGAAGGAATTGAGAATGAAGGAGAGAACATCCGTAACTGCGTGAACAATTCTTTGTACGAAAAATGCTGCGCTGTCAAGCTCGATTATCAATTTGGGCCTTTTTCTTACGCGAAAAGACAAACAAACAAAACAAAAAACGAAGGGCTAACCAAAAGATAATTGCCATATTTCTCTTTTCCTTTCTTTTTTTTTTCATCTTCACCTACTTGTGTTCTTCTTTGTCAATTTGCTTGGCGAGAGAAATTCTTTTCCTAATGGAGGACATAAAAGACACATCAACTGGAAAGGAGTCTAACTCGTTTCCTGCAACACAAAATTTTAAAAAGAATAAAATCAAGAAAACAAATCTGAACAAAAAAATGAAACAAACAAACGAACGACACGAGAGACTGTAAGTTAACCCTTGAACGCCTATTCATGACTGGCATCTAGTTTCTTCTGACAGCATCACTCCTGAATCAAACATAAAGGTCACGAGAATAAAGGGAACGACCACCTAAAGAAACTCTTGATTGTTAAACAAATTCTCCTTGTTAGTTCCATAGAAAATTCATGGCAAATGGTGTGGAGAAAATGCAAACTGATTTTTAAGGGTGTAAAGGGTGAAATTGTAGTCGGGCTCAGTAAACTCCTAAAGACGATTACGATGTACCTTTTCCTCCTAAAATATTGGTTGCGGCTAAAAGAAATATTTATCAACTAGAGGGGTATCATCTTCGTGCGATGACAAATTTCCTTAACCCTGAGATCCATAAGAGTGACCAACCTCCAACTTCTCCTAACGACTGTCACACCCAAGTAAATATTTTTAAAAGGGTTATAAATGTATCAAATACAAGATATTGGGTGCTTAAAATTATCCTCTAACCTTGTTATCAATTGGGTATCCAATCATTCTCCTGTTAACAAAGCTATCCGTACTCGCATTAAGTATGATCTATGGAGGCAATGGTCCTCGAAATGCTCCGAACGCACACGCAAATCTTTTGGAAGAAATTTCCTTCCAATGGCATGAATCCATGAACGTCAATAAATGTGGTGTTTTGGCAGGGGATTCTGCTTGTTTTTTACCGGACTAATGCACTCGAACGCTTCGCTATTAGCCATTTTGCTAAGGAAAACCCCAGGATAACCCCAACTACGAAAGAACGGAGCAACCATTACACGTCATTAACCCAAAATGCCTTGCGCACCTAAAAAGATGGAGAACGCGGGTAGTTCGAACTTGCCGTGAAGGCCAGTTTTGAAGGCCGAAAAAAATTAACAAGGTTAGAGGTATGATTTTAAGTACCAAATATCTTGAGTTGATACATTTAGAGCCTTTTTAGCAGTATTTGCTTTAGAGCTGCAGGTTCCCTTTCAAGTCACGAGAATAGGAGAAATGATCACCAACTAAAGAAGCTCTTGATTGTTTGACGAGATCTCCATGTTAACACCTTAAGAAATATATAGAGAACAGTATGCATGGAGAATATGCATACTAACGTTAAGGCGTAAAGATTTATCTAACTAAAAAGGAAATTTAGACGAATGGCACCTTAAACTGAGGGGGATTTGCAAATAAACTTTTAGAGTTTGACTGTTAAAGAGATACGTTGGAAATAATAAAGACACATCACCTCCATTAAGCGTCTTCATAATTTTCTTGTATGATCCCATTTCTTCTGGGCCAACAAGAATGACACTCAGACCTTCCCTGTTCGCTCTAACTGTCCGTCCACTGCAGTGAATGTAAAGCTGTTAACAAACACAGAGAAAGAATTTAGGAACGCAGGATCACATTAGATGGTTGCGCTAAAGTTAATACTTACATTGTGGTTACATCATTACACAACAGTTCATTATTAAATGAGATACAACTGAGGACGATAAACAATAACAAACTGATCCTTTCATATAAACTGCATTTGGAGAACAGAGTCAATTTTTTTCCTAAATCAAAACTCATTAACTTAAATGAATTATGTTTTCATTTCGATAGGTGAACGTCACACATTAACTCAAATTGGAAACAAAACAAAGATTTAGAAAGTGAAGATTTAGAAATAAGAAAATACATGCAATAACATAAATTTAGAGGTAAAAAAAGAATTCAGGCGTCAACGGCGTTCGAACTTTACAATCAACATTCTGGTTGAGCTTCTCTTACAGTTGAGACTTGTAGCCCACACCTTGGTCAACGCATGGTTGGTTGAAGCAGTGTGACTTCCGAAGCCTTTTGTCAAGGTAGAGTTTCGCGGAGAACGAAAGCACTGCCGCCAAAAAGCAGTCGCTTCCGTTCCCGCCTGCCGCACAGGCTGACCAACTGCACAAGCTAACTAACCGTACACACATACTTACACGTACTTACATCAAGGTCCTTCGGAACTTAATAGTGACAGCTGGTATGTCCAAACCTTTCGTGGCCACATTTGTAGCCAGAAGTAAGCCACTCGCACTTTGCTTAAATCTAACAGGCAAGAAAAAAATCAGCCAACGTTTCATTTGCTGGTGTAAGTCCTATCTAGCTTTAAATATTCTCTGAGGGAGAAGAGGGGCGGGTTCAATCAGTCAAGGCGATCCAGTTATAGTCTATAAATAAAGGAAATTCCATTGGTCGGTCAATTCGTAAACTATACTCACTGTTTTGATGAAAAAAAATAGTAATAAGATCAGGATGATTCTGATCCAAGGCCACATAGCAAGCGTGTCGCCTAGCGTTTTGCGCAAAGCAAGTTGCGGAGTAAAGAACGTGAAAGACGCAACAGGAAAAAAGCACGTTGTCTACAAAATTAGGTTCCCAATTGTTGCTTTGTTTTGTTGAGTTTTTTGTTTGTTTGTTTGTTTTTTGTTTTGGTTTTAGTTTGTTTC